>NC_069506.1:40323513-40351013 GCF_027579735.1 Bombina bombina
CATTGTGGTTGTGCCTTTTTTATAGTGAATCGGTGACCGTGCTGGTAAATCACCAGCTGGGTGACAAATGTATCATTAAAATACCTCAAATATTATTCTAGCGCTGTTTTAGTTTGGTCAGCTAGAATGGAAGTTAGCACGTTCATATCACGTCACATTTCTACTACATCTCCTGCACAGTGAATAAAATAGTGCATACGCTTTCATTCACTAACAACAGAGAAGATTAATTCACTAAGACTATTCTCAAGCTTTGCCAATTCCTGTGTTATCATAATGCAGCTAATTTACTAAAGCTCACTCATCTTTCCTGGTTTAGCTACATACATCTATATGGCATAGGAACTGGTAAAGCTTGAGAGACACTCTCTGATCTCTGTTTCTTCTGTGAAAAATAAATTGCAGAGTTTGATCTCTTGAAAACCACATCCATTTTTGTATCTTCACCATAGAGTAACAAACAGAATCACTATAAAGCACAATGAGTTATAAAGGTTGTTTATTTAGCTAAATTTATGAATTAAAAAAGAAAAAAGCCTTTTACTACTAGTATGTATAGTGTTTTTCTAATGCCAAGAACATTTATGTGTGTGGGTATATGAATGTGTATGCGTGTGTGTGTGCGTGTATGTGAGTGTATGAATGTGTGTGTGCATATGTGTATTTGTGTATGTGGGTTCTCAGACATAATGCCGACGGACAGAATGCCAACAGACAGAATGCTGACGAACAGAATGCTGATGGACATTTGTCTGTCAGACATATGTCCGATAGACTATGTTCCCAGTTCGGCCGAGGGCAAATACGGTCCAGAGTGCTCTGTTCTATTTAGAGACTCGGGCGCCGCAACCGCCTCTGGGAACCTAACCATGGGTCCCTCCCCACACGTCTTGTAGTTCTCTGTTTGTGCATCTATCTATCGCATGGCTGGACTGTTATCCAGTGGCCATTTGTCTGTTGAAATATTATCCATCACACAAATGTTAGTCGGACAAATGTCCGTCGGATAACAGTCGATATCCAAACGGTATATGTGTATATGTTTGTGTACATGTGAGTGTGAGTGCGTGTACATGTGCATATGTGTGCCTGTATGTGGGTGGGTGTGTATGTGTCCATATACGTATGTGTGTGTGTATGAGTGTGGGTGTGTTTATGGGTGTGTATGTTTGTGCATTTGTGCATATGCCTGTGTGAGTGCATATGTGTGTGTGTGCACATTTGAGTGTGTCTGTGCATGTGTGCGTGTGTGTGTATATGTGTATGTGAGTCTATGTGTGCATACGAGTGTGTGTGTGAGTGTGCCTATGTGTGTGTAAATGTGCATGTGAGTAAGTGTGTGTGTGCATACAAGTGTGTGTATGTGCATGATTCTGTGTGTGCATACCAGTGTGTGTATGCGTGTGCCTATGTGTGTATGCAAATGTGCATGTGAGTGAGTGTGTGGGCATACGAGTGTGTGTGTGTATATGCGCGAGTCTGTGTGTACATACCAGTGCGTGCGTGTGCCTATGTGTGTGTGTAAATGTGTGGGTGAGTGAGTGTGTGTGTGCGTGCGTGCATACAAGTGTGTGTGTATATGCGTGTGAGTCTGTGTGTACATACCAGTGCGTGTGTGTGCCTATGTGTGTGTGTGCCTATGTGTGTGTGTGCCTATGTGTGTGTGTGCCTATGTGTGTGTGTGCCTATGTGTGTGTGTGCCTATGTGTGTGTGTGCCTATGTGTGTGTGTGCCTATGTGTGTGTGTGCATGCATGAATGAGCACACATAGGTCCTGTTTTCAGTAGACAATAGAGTGGAGCACCAAACCAATGGTTTGCCAGGACAATGTACCCAGGGTAACACATAGGTCAGCTGCCATTCCCACCATGCTCCAACACTTTGCACCCCGTATGCATAAGTACATCTGTCTACCATTGCCCTGTTTTTGTCTACATATATTTATAAAGATAGAGGCAGAAGGAGCCTCTGGAACTGCAGGCAAATAACAACTGCACTCCTGGTAGTTACACCTACTGAAGACTGAAACATGACATTTATAGATTACAAATGATTTAATACCTTGTTCTATAAAATTCTTAAGGAAAATTCAATGACATCTTATTTAAATATTAAACTCTGGTTTTAAAGAGGAATTTAATAATGGAAGCACATTTCTAGTAAAACTTAAAGTGACAGTAAAGTCAAAATAAAACTTCAATGGATTGGATAGAAGATGACATTTTAAACAACTTTCTAATCTACTTCTATTATTCAATTTTGCTTTGTTCTCTTGGTATCCTTTGTTAAAGAGTAATCCTAGGTGAGCTCAGGGGTGTGCATGTATTTTTAGCCATCTGGTAGCAGTGTTTGCAACAATGTTTGTAGCAAAGTTATACATTGTTGGAAACACTGCTGCCATAGATAAGGGCACACTCCTAAACTAACCAAACTAGATTTACTCTTCAACAAAGGATCCCAAGAGAAAAAAAACAATTTGGTAATAGAAGTAAATTGCAAAGTTGTTTAAAATTGATTGCTCGCTAAATAGTGAAAGTTTAATTTGTGACTTTGCTGTCCCTTTAAAGTAATTATGTATAGAGCATTGCTGGTACAATACAGCGTGAGAGCAAATTGTATAGATAGCATTAACCCGAAGCGTCTGGATCCTTGCAGCCCACTTTGAGCTTTGTCCCCTTGTTATGACTATGAGCACCTGACAAAGCAACACGTGGGATTTTGGAGTCTGTAGTTCTGTAAATCTTCTTAAAATATTGTCCTGTAAATCCATTTTTGAAAGTTAGCGACCGCTGTGTACACTCCGGGATACTTGGGATTTGCACAGCTGTGTCCCCAAGACACAATCCCAAAAACTCTTCCATCACAGACTAGCGGCCCCCCTGAGTCCCCCTAAAAAACAAACAGCAGAATAAAAAGAAAGTGTGATACAATCACTGGGTATTTACTAAAGGAATGTACATTTTGAAGAAACTTCATCTTCAAAATAGATATTCGCCAAAAAAAGTGTATTCACCAAAAAGTTTTTGAGGTCAGGGTGGCAAAATTGGATATTTTACACAACACTAAACCATTCCAATACTTAAGAAGAGCTGACATTTCAATTAATAAAATCACCTAGGTCCAAGTAGTACATTACTGCTCTGGAGCTGCCATTTAACTATGGGTTTAACCCTGTATTGGGGTTTAACATACAGTCATTTGTAAGTGCAATAATAAAATTCTCTACCACATTACAGCATTTTCTTTATTTTCACATTTATGTCCCTTTAAGGAGGTTTTTAAATGGATTATCACAGACCTTCCTAGAAGCAAAATATGTGCAGCTAAAACAAAAGTAAATCTTGAACCAATGAATTCAGTATTAGTGGTGGCTGCTTAATATTGCTAAATACATTTCTTTCATGTTACCATTTAAGGGACATTGTAATATAAATATTTATAACCTTTAAAGGGAAAATAAAGTACTTTTTTTATTAATGCATTAAAAATTATTCTCTGCATTGCAGAATATCTGTTTGAATTTTTTTTTTAAACTGGGATATTGTTAAAAAAATATGCATTGTTTTGCAGGCTCAGGGTTTACCCCTAAAAAGCCTTATGAGTTTTTTTTAATCTAAATTCATTTGCTGTGGCCAATTAGGTACAGAAATAAACAAGTTCCTGCACATATTAGCCAATCACTACGTAGCATATAGGAGTATCAGAGTTTGTTAATTCCAAAGAATGCACTCCAGCGCACTGTAGGGATTGGAAATGCTACAATTTCCAAAATCAAATTACAGGAAAAGCAGGCAAATAAATAACGGAAGTGCATTTCAAAGTTATTTTTAATTATTCATAATTAAACTGTTGTGCCCTAGAACTATAGAGATATGTGCCTATGCCTCTTAAAGGGATTTGAAGAGGCACATTATGGGTAGTGACAGTGAGTATTTGTTTGGTTAGCAATTTGTCTAATTTGTATTATTAGCGTAATAGACCATCTAATATGGTGGGGGTAATGACAGTGTATGTTTGATAACATATGATAACTTTCTGGGGTACTTAGTAATTAGTGGAAAAGCGTTGCCTGAGGGTTTATCAAGTCATTTTAGTTGTGAATTCAATAAGTGAGAAATGGCCTTGAAAATGTGTTAATAATTAAAGGGTCACTGTTCCCCAAATTAAAAATGAATAAAAAGTGCTGTTGAGAAACAATGAAAATGTCAGATTGCGATCACGTTGACACTGAAAAGAACTCATCTCTAAAGTCCAAATTAAACTTTCATGATTCAGATAGAACATGCAATTTAAAAAAAACCCATCTTTCCAATTTACTCCCATTATCAGTTTGTGCACAGTCTTTTTATTTGCACAATTTCTGAGGCACCAGCTATTACTGAGCATGTGCAAAAACTCACAGTCTATACATATATAAGTCTGTAATTGGCTGATAGCTGTCACATGATATAGTGAGCAGGAAAATGGAAGCAATCTAGAAAAAAAAATCTACTGATAATTTGAAATTCATAGTAACTTCTATTGTATTCAGGGTTTCCAGCTGTTTTCCACAGAAATCTGGGCCAGATTACTAGTAGAGCGCTAACTGTTACGTTAGCGATAAGGGATAATTGTGGGTGTTTGCACGCATCAGAAGTTGTGCGTGTTTTACACGTCTTAAGTAAATGTATTTGCTCAAGGGCAATTGAATTTTAACAAGCGTCGGGTTATCACAACCTCAGAGTTCTGGTTAACTGTTACGCTCGAATAAAAGTGTCACAAAAAACATCACAGTACAGTTACAATCATAATAACACTGTCTGATAATTTTGTTGAAAAAAGTTATAAGGGTTTAAACATATGAGGTCTCAGGTACAAGAAAAAAAAGTTGCAAAGGTCTTTAACATAGAGATACATATATATAGTACACATGTCTAAATATATAAATATATATATATATATATATATATATATATATATATATATATATATATATATGTGTGTGTATATGTGAATGTATGTGTTTTACTGTATATTTACTGTACATATTTAACATTCCAATGTTCTCCACTTACAGAAAAATGTCTGTTTTATTCTTAAATACATTTTTCTATATATGTGTGTATATACCTATACCTGAACATCTATTCCAATATATGTTGCAGGGTCATGGGATGTGTACCCAGTCCAGTCTGAGAGTGCAGTCCCCTTCCATGTTTTGTATATGTCAAGAGTGAATACATAAGCCTGTGCACCCTTCACTTGTTCCCAGTTTGTTTGTTTGAGAGCTTGCATTGTTTGGCTGGTTTAGGGACTCAGATTTTGGAAGGTACCTGGGCTTGTCCCATTTGGCCAGATGCGGTAACTAACCCTTCCATTTTTGCTTTTAAATTTAGCTGAGAGCTTGAAAGTGAGTGCTGGACTTTCTCTCTGTGTGTTGTATTAATTTGTTTTGTAATTTTTCCTATAGGCCTTGCACCCAGACCTGTCTGGGGTTAACTGCCTGTGACTCTGGGGACAGCACAGCTTCCTGTGAGTGCCATTGAGCACCCAGGGCTGAGCATGTTACAGGGTCATGAGATGTATACCCAGTCCAGTCTGAGAGTGCATTCCCCTTCCGTGTTTTGTATATGTCTAGGGTGATTACTTAAGCCTGTGCACCCTTCACTAGTTCCCAGTTTTTTTGATTGAGAGCTTGCATTTTTTGGCTGGTTTAGGGACCCAGGTTTTGGAACGGACTTTGACATGATACCTGGGCTTGTCCCATTTGGCCAGATGCGGTAACTAACTCTTCCATTTTTGCTTTTAATCTTAGCTGAGAGCTTGTAAGTAAGTGCTGGACTTTCTCTGTGTGTAATATATATATATAAATAAAACATATTCTTCTATGAGAAGATCATTGGAATGTGAAATGCTAATATTTGATGTCAGTTTTACACGCAAGTAAGGATGTTCGTTTTTTCCCAATTTTCATGTTCCTTTTAAGTCTATGGAAGTAATTTTACCCCTTTACTGCCAGTAACATAAAAAGCAATCACTTAACCCTTCATTTTCACTTTGGCTAAAAATATCAGCTGTAAACAGAAGTGATTTGACTTCATTGACTGCCCCTCACTTGTTTCCTTATGCGTCATACATTAAGCATTGGAAGCCTTTTTATATTTAGTGAACACCCAAGGACTTTTAACAAAATGGATATTACAGTGTCCAGTATTTTTGTGAAGATTTTGCCGATTGCTAAAATACTGGACTGTCTAGGTAAATACGGGACACCTGCCAACCCTAATTGCATTGTATTTTTACTGTGCATTTGTGGATTATGCAAATCTACTGTAATATGCAGATAATTTGAATGATAGATTGTTATTTAACCCTTATGTGCTTACCCCATCAAAGCAGTTACACCCATAGTAAAACTCCCTTTAAGTCACTGCACTGCAACTCCTAAGCAGTACAATGCCAGTGAGCCAATCAGGAATGGCATACACACATAGCCAGCAATCACCAACCATGTCCTGCTCAGCAGTGCCTCAGAAGTATGCATGGTGCACAAGTTTAACCCAAACATTAAAGTTATAGTAAACTGTTTTTTAAAAATTAGAGCATTTTTTATGTAAGAATAGTGATTTGAATGATGAAAATTGAAACAGAATTTGTTTAGAAATTATTATTATTATTTTTGCATAGTTTATTTCTAAGGTTGTATAACCTCAGATAAAGATAAACTCAAAGTCCCACCCAGGACATGGTGCATAGTAATCACATACAAATACTGTCTCCTGCATCTGTCTGTACTGCAGTTTTCCAGTTAGCATGTTGCCAGGTCACTAATACTCACCTGACATGCGTCCTTTCCTCCATTGTTGAAACCAGCGCAGATCATGTTGTGAGTTATGTGACCAGCATACGACGAGGTGCTGTTGCACCTTCGTAGAGAGACTATAGGAAGTTTTACACTCCTTAGGGTGTCTGAGGCCTTCCCACCAATAGTACTGGTGTATCCCCAACCAGACACCTGGCACAATCTCCCCTCGCTCACAGATGACCCTTGCACAGGCAGTGGCACTATCGACACAAAGGCATTATACATAGCCGGGCGGTTTAGCTGAAAATGGGAAACAAAAATAAAAGGTCCTTAAACAAAGAAGAAATCAGAAGAAAGAAAAATTAATATTATTTTTGAAGGAGAAATATTTTGGGTGAAAAATTAAAGTATTCTTTACAGAAAATACCACTTTGATAACTCAGTTGTCCTAATAAGCTGGTATAACAGTTTTATTAGCTGCCATTAAGTATGCTAACAAATAGTGAATCTCTGTAGGAAATTGTGTATTCATAGGGCAAGAAATTATTCATGATTTAAGCTTTGCTTATAGGACTTTATTATGAACACCCCAGAGAATGCAGAGCTTCCAACAGTTCCAGTATGGAAGTTCTGTCCTGTTCTACATTCTTCCTCTTTTAAATTCAAGCCTATATCAAACCCTCCAACATTAACCAGAGACTTTCTAAGGCAAGTAGGTTAGAATGGCCCACTGGTGTTTTGTAGATAGGGTCATATCAGGAGGGGTAGGGCATTTGGCGTGCCATTTACAGGGTACAACTGAGTTGGGCGGAGTCAGAGATTGTTGTGCGCTAAGCCTGGGCAGTCGCTGGAAACCTTGATATTTGCTCTGATTGGGTGAGCTGTTAGAGGGATAATGGACAGATCTTCCAACCCATGACAATCTTGCAATTTCCAGGGTGGTTAGCTGATATGCCATGTGAACCTCGCCCAGAAACACCTAGTCATACCTACAAACCACCCAACCATGTCCAATAACAACCCTGACTCCTCCCAGAATTCCCTTGGTCACTAATCCCTGCTTCCAGAAAACAAAGACTCCACCAACCAGGGTCGGCTCCAGAACAAATGAAATGTGGGGGCATTCTTTTCTCACGAGGGGGCACGCATTAACAAAGCATGTATGAGAGTCAAAATAAGAGCAGACCTACAAATTCTGCAGGAAAGTGTAAATTCTGGCTGGCTTATCCCCCACTATTAACATTTGGAGAATAAATAAATAAATAAATCACTAGGTAAAAGAATGAAGTCTAAATCCTATGCAGTACTCTAAAACAGAGCCATTAAACTTGAGACCCCCAGTGCAATAGCTCCTTAAAAACAATTCACCCCTTAATCACCCTGATCCAAAACCCTTAAACTCATTCTCAAATCTCAATCATGTCCCCTAAACAGCCATGCACCCCAAACCCCCCCCCCCCCCCATGCAATTAAATCCTTTGTTTGCAATAGCAGTGAGGATGCTAGGTTTTCAGGTACTGGAAATTTTGTAGATTATATATATATATATATATATATATATATAGATAGATAGATAGATAGATAGATAGATAGATATACAACAGCAATTTAAAATATGGGGAGGCGAAAAGTGAGTTTAAAATCCTCCACTAAATCCAAAATGTAGAGAAAATAACTCCTTGTGTAAACCATTTACAAATCTAGACAAGTCAGAAGACTTGCTTTTACCACAGAAACTCTCTAATTACACTGTTTCTAATGCAGCAGAGGATTCTGGGTGATATATGCAAATGAGGTTCACAATGACTCACTTTTTTACTTCTAGCCTGCTTTTTAAGGCAGGCTTCCCTTTACGTCATAGCATCGCCGCATTACACAGCTTCTAAGCTTAGCTAGGAGTAGTACATTGATTCAGAGGACTAGGGAGCGCTGAAACCAGCTTAAGAGTAAGGATTATAGAATATATATAATAATAAAACACCTAACCTGATACTAATATGATACTACTATAATAGGCAATATGTATAATACATGTAAATATAAATTGTGAATTATGAATTGTGTGAAAAAAATCTTTTCAAAATTGGAAAAAATTATATATGAAAAAAATTCTATGTGAAAAAATTCAATTCTATAGAAGATGCCAGCAACAAATACTAGAATTGCATATCTATATATAAAAAACTTTATTACAATATAGGTCGACCTATTCAAGACATACAATAATAAATCACAAAATTAAGAAAAAAAAGAAAATTAGTATAAAAAACTCCTTAAACCAAAAGTTCATGCATAAGAAACAGTTCCCAGGAGTGGACGATTTTTCTGCTTGTTACTAGGCTAGAAACCCAGTGAATTTTTTGCAGCTTTCTTTTACAGGATATGCATTCTCGCTCCCAAGGCCTGTTTATAATGGCCAATACTGCACAAAAAACACCTAGCAGAGGGTTATTCAGCCACAAGATATCTGCACAAATAAAATACTCCAAAGGTGTAGGAGTTAGTTTAAAATAGAGCAAATAGAGCTCTATTTTAAACTAACTCCTACACCTTTGGAGTATTTTATTTGTGCAGATATCTTGTGGCTGAATAACCCTCTGCTAGGTGTGTTTTTTGTGCAGTATTGGCCATTATAAACAGGCCTTGGGAGCGAGAATGCATATCCTGTAAAAGAAAGCTGCAAAAAATTCACTGGGTTTCTAGCCTAGTATATCTAATTGCTTTTCCCTGTTAAAGCTTTTCTGTTTCCAGTGGCCATTGGTTACTATTGGAAGGTGTGTCCACAGATCGTTGGTTCAAGTTTGGAGGCCGGTTGCTGCTTATTATTATGTAAGTACGGATGTAACTTCCCCTGCTATTTGCTGTGTGACATTTACTAAGAGGATTCCTTGTCCGTAGGGGAAATACCATCATTGGCTGCGACTGCCTCTTTTGTCCTGGGAACGCTCCTCTTACAACTATACACAGAACAGCATCCTTGTATGAGCGTGGGTCCACATAGTAACAAGCCGAAAAATCGTCCACTCCTGGGAACTGTTTCTTATGCATGAACTTTTGGTTTAAGGAGTTTTTTATACTAATTTTCTTTTTTTTCTTAATTTTGTGATTTATTATTGTATGTCTTGAATAGGTCGACCTATATTGTAATAAAGTTTTTTATATATAGATATGCAATTCTAGTATTTGTTGCTGGCATCTTCTATAGAATTGAATTTTTTCACATAGAATTTTTTTCATATATAATTTTTTCCAATTTTGAAAAGATTTTTTTCACACAATTCATAATTCACAATTTATATTTACATGTATTATACATATTGCCTATTATAGTAGTATCATATTAGTATCAGGTTAGGTGTTTTATTATTATATATATTCTATAATCCTTACTCTTAAGCTGGTTTCAGCGCTCCCTAGTGCTTTGTATTTTGTATCGATTAGTCCTGTAGGTCTTTGAGGGTAACCTATTTTTTCTAGTTGGAGTTTGTAGTAATTTATATTTTTTGGCGCTGGTCACTTAAGTCTATTTTTTAGTACATTGATTCAGACCAATCCCAGCCCACCCAGAATCCTTTGCTGCATTGGAAACAGTGTAATCAGAGAGTTTCTGTGTTAAAAGCAAGTCTTCTGACTTGTCTAGATTTGTAAATGGTTTACACAAGGAGTTATTTTCTCTACATATATAAATATATATATATATATATATATATATATATATATACACACACAAATCCTTAAACCATATGTGGCTAATTATGATGTATTTTCATGTATCAGGATGATTTGTCTTAACAAAATAAATACTTTGACCCAATTTTAGAATATGTAATTAGCTTCTTTAAAAAAAAAAAAAGCATTTCCCAGTGTCACTAACCAAACATGTGAAGCAATTCAGACTTTTTAAATAAACAGCTCTCATCAACAATAATAATGAAATGGCATCCAATCCATCAGCTGACAGCACACACAAGCAATAGGACACATGAATAACACAGGTATGTGCACATACATCTAGGGTTGCCACCTCGGCCATGTTTTCCTGGACACTTATGAGTTACACATGCTGCAGGGTGTGCAGGGAGGAACATGTATTGTGTTTCTGGACAGCACTATTCATATTCCTCCCTGCTCACCCTGCAGCATGTGTAACTTATAAGTGTTCTGTATTTTAAGGGACAGGTGGCAACCCTACATACATCCTACAGGCAATATAATGAGCCAAGCTGCACACAGTTATGTATTCAAGCACATACAGTAAATGGCAAATTCCTGATACCCTTAACAAACCTTAGAGCTGACACGTAACATCCCTATTAGATCACAATTTACTATAGCAATGCTTCTGCTTTTTTATTATTATTTAGGAACCAACTTTGTAACCAATAAATACCAGGACAAGACATTAAAATTAAATTCATATAAATGGGATATGGGATGAAGTCAGCCTGCAATGTTTTATTTAGTTTTTTTTTAATCAGCCCTTGCATGTGGGAGGAAAGTTTGCAACAGAGGAGAGGGAGAGCTGCCCCCTCCTCCCCAGCTGGAACTCATTAACTTGCCTTACATAGCTTGACCTTTAAAGTCATTAAGTTCCGGCCCCCAGCATGCACAAACCTACAACAACCCTTACCATACCTAAAATAAGACACAGGAGACAGCATCTTGGTACAAAATTGGCCGCAGCACTTTTATTAAATAACAAGAAAACCTTTAATTATTAATAAATACCACATTTAAACATAAACATAAATACAATGTTCTTAAATAACTTAGACCTTAAACACAATTTAAATACCATACTGGACCATCCCCAGCGGTGCTAGTTCCCTTATTACTTGGCCATTACTCCATCTGGACTCAACTACGTACTTGCTGAGTCCGTTACAAACCTCACTTCCACTTTAATAGGGAACCCCTTGCCCCTATAAGAACCCAATTGCACACTCACCCCATGAAGAGGCAACTTTTCAAAACCCCCAATTCACTTGTCCATATTCCTTCCTTGCTGTCCAAGAACTAGCACCCCTGCCTTGCTGCGACAAACTACAAATAAAAAGGATAAAAAACCATCAACAAAAGGGTCGGTGGGTGGGAGCTGTTGTCACCACAGTGTTTATTCACAAGTGACTTCCTGTCTCTTCCCGCTCAGCCCCTTAAGTATGGCTCATCTTGAACCAACCCCTTCCCTTTCTACCCCACCAACCAAAAGGGGCCTCTTCCTCCCTCGGTCAAAGCCCCTTCCCGTTCACTGTGTCACTCACAGGGGCTTTTTGACCTTTAAAGTCACCAAGTTCCGGCCCCCAGCATGCACAAACCTACAACCACCCTTACCATACCTAAAATAAGACACAGGAGACAGCATCATAGGGAACCCATTGCCCCTATAAGAACCCAATTGCACACTCACCCCATGGAGAGGCAACTTGTTAAAAACCCCCAATTCACTTGGCCATATTCCTTCCTTGCTGTCCAAGAACTAGCACCCCCGCCACTGACTGGACTGATTAAATCAGCCCAGTCCCGCCAAACCCAACAATTCTCTCAAAGATTCCATAATGCCCAGTAAAAACAGCTGCTGGCCGAATTGATTAAGGTGTACCCGTCCATCAAATAAAACTCCCCAGATCCCACCTCCTCAAAATCAGCGTGGTAAGACACTGCACCCCCAAGTCTTCTAACGAAAGAACCTATCAGCTTATTCATTTTTCTCCGACTCCGTTCCAACCTGTCATGGTCCCAAGCTGCCCTCCAAACCAACCGTGGCACAATCTGAGACCAAATAATTCTCAAGGTTGGGTGAAGATCTATAATTCTCCCTAAGTCCCTCTTGATTCTCCTAACCAGCTCCCTCTGGGACAGAAAGCCCAAATCATTACCCCCCAAATGCACAATCAACACCACCGGAGGAGGAAATTGCCTACAGTAATCCACAAACAATGGCAACAAACTCTCCCACCGCAGACCCCGTACCCCCAACCATTTCACCTCCCACTGATCAACTGGGCATCCCAACTGCAGGCCGTCCACTTTTTTCCTGGCCTCAGACCTGGCCCAGTAAATAAACAAGTGCCCCATTACCCAAACGCTCTCCACACCTGGGAACAAAAACAAAACACAAAGAAATTCCATTAACAAGAGCACTGCTTCCCTTTTACCCTAAATTCAGGTCGCACATATGACCTATACCGTGTGGACCCCCATCTCCCAATACGTTTAACCACATCCTCCCGTAAACCCAGCATAGAGGCCTCAGTTGCCGCCCCTATACAGAAGGAATGGGACCCAAACTCAGATGGGGACAGCCCTAAAGGACCTATAGCTCCTTCCAAAACTGCCCTAAACTGATATTGCGACAGGAAGGACCCATCCAAATGAATTAATAGCGGGCCCCCTTGCACAGGCCGTAGGGCCGCATAGTGCAACAAGACTCTACAGGGACAAACCTCATTGCAACTAGGAAATAAAACTATACTCCTCCCCTTCCCATACAGGTCAGTTTTACTTCGTCTCAATAACATATCCACCCTGCGCTCACCCCACAACACATCTTCCACCTGCAAACCACCGGGCGCCCTTTTGCTCGGGCTAACCAATTCAGAAATATGAAAGGCCCCGAAAAAAGCTAGGACAAAGGCTGTGCCAAATAAAGGAATCTCAAAGGTGGAAAAACAAATATTGGGCAGTATTCCCCAAATCCTTACCAATAATGCAAAGATAATGGGCTTCCTACTATCAATGCTCCTACCCTTCTTCTTCAGACCCTTGAGGACTTGTCGAACCCAAAAAGCTTTGGTCACATCTCCGAGGTCCAACAACCTAAACCTGAAAGCTAAGGCAGACAGTCTCCTGTCCATACTAGCAGATGACAGACCCAAGCCGCCCCAATGCCACAACCACTCTAAAAGGCAGCCGGTAACATCATCAACCCCTTCTATAACCCCAGCCTGCCTCAACCAGTTCTCCCAGTCACACCATACTCTAACATAGGCAGACCAAGTACCTGGAGAAAAATGAACTCTTCACCAATCCAGCCAGTCCTCCTCCCCAAGCCTCCATAGCTGATCTGGACACCGTCTCCCCACCACGTCCGCCTGAGGGGCCAACTCCCGAAAATGATTCCACTGAAATCGAGATAAAGTGTCTGCAATCAGATTACATTTACCAGGAATATGCCTGGCCCTAACCAAAACATTCATGCGCAGACACTTTAAAACTAACAATCTCAGCAAACGCAAAACAGGGGGAGAAGAAGCCGAAAGAGTGTTAACCGCAGCAACCACACCCATATTATCCGTGTGAAACAGTATAGATTTGTTCACTAACTCCCCCTCCCAGACAAACAACGCCACGACGATGGGGAACAGTTCCAGGAATACCAGATTACGAATTAAATCCGTCATGACCCAGGATTGCGGCCAAGCAGCCACACACCAGTGCCCCTGAAAATAGGCCCCGAATCCGTGCCCCCTAGCAGCATCGGTTACCAAGTCCAATTCTAAGTCCAGGAACAAAGCCGCCCCATTAAATTCCTTCAGGAACCGCAACCATATCAACAAATCATCTTTTAGCCCTCACAAAGTGATGAGGCTTACGTACCCCAGCCGTAGCCAGCGACATTCTCCTGGAAAACACCCTACCTATGGGAATGATTCTGCAAGCAAAATTCAACTTCCCCAGGAGGGATTGAATGTCCCTCAATGTTACCTTGGATAGGCCGAGGAACCGTCGAATCATGCCCACTAAATCAGCAATCTTATCCTGAGGCAACCTACACTCCATCCTGTCTGAATCTATAGTGATGCCAAAAAAAATTGAGGACCGTTACATGGCCTTCAGGTTTCTCCAAGGCTCCAAATAACTCCCTAGCCACCAAATAAAAACAGTCCCTCAGCCCCCCCACAAACCTCCGATCCGGCCGGGCCCACAAAAAGAAAATCATCAAGGTAGTGTACTACCGATGAAAACCTCGGCCGGACCCTCACTACCCACTCCAGGAAAGTGCTAAAGCACTCAAACAAGGAGCATGAAATGGAACACCCCATGGGGAGGCAAAGATCCACGTAATAGGCCCCATTAAAACAACAGCCCAGCAGGTAATGGGAAGAAGGATGAACCGGCAATAACCGAAAAGCCGCCTCAATATCAATCTTGGCCAATAACGCCAAAGGACCAGCCTCCTTTATGAGTTTGACAGCTAGATCAAATGATGTATACGATTCCGAAGCCAGCTCCTCCGGTATGCCGTCATTCACGGTGATGTATCAACCTGAACTTCCCCGGGTCCATCTTAGGGACTACCCCCAGAGGTGAAATGCGCAATTGAGGAATTGGTGGAGCCCCAAAAGGACCTGCCATTCACCCCAACAATACCCAACAATACCTCCTTATCCAATTTCTCCTGCACCACTTCAGGCAACTCCCGATTTTAAGTTACCCCTGAATTGAACGACCCCCCCATAGACAGGATTTTAAAGCCATATTCGAACCCTTGCCACAACAGCAATGCCTTTTTCTTGCACCCCCTGAAAAAAGGCATTGCTGTTGTGGCAAGGGTAAGCGGGATGGCGCGTACTGAGCGAGCCAACGCGCCATCCCGCTTACCCTCACCGGAGTTATTCCCTTTGTCAGGCAACTCCGGGCCTCCTCCTGCTCTGCTCTTTCAGAAGCACTTTGAGGACGGATGGGAACCCCCATACCCTGAACACTCATGTTGAAATTTGCATGACGAGCCCCATTTACACACCTTCTCATTGAAGGAGAAGCAGAAACCTTTTTTGACAGGTGCCGATGGCCCTCCTTGAGAGGAACCGCCGGCTCCCCCGCGAAAGGGCTGTGATGATCGGAGCGGAGTCATAACCTTAAGCCATAAGCCCATATCCCGATCATCCCACCGCATCTCTGGCTTGACATACAAGCGTTGACGAAACTGCTCGTCATACGCCCACCAAGCCATACCCCCATATGTTCGCTGCGCGGCAGCGACCTCATCCAAATAACAGAAGAGCGCCGCCCCTTGGTCAGGAAACTTGCCCACCATGACACTGGCATAGATGAAAAAAGCCTGGAACCAATTCGTAAAAGTTTTTGGTAACTTCCTATAGCACTTCTTCCTCTCCTCTTCTTCCTTTTTGGACGCATCCTTCTTGGAATCCTCAGGGATTTCAAAAGACTGGTCCAACAGCAAGAGGAAAAACAACTCAATGAATTCCCTCTTCCAAATCTTTTCCCTCAATTCCGCCGTGAGATGCATGCCCATTGGGCCAATGGAGCAAAGACAGGACCGCGACAAGGCGGTGTCCGCAATCTTGAGCTCCGGGCCCCCTGTTCCCTTCCCTGCAACATTGACAGTTGCAGGGGGGGCCACCGTATCAGACAACCGCCGCCGCAGTCCCGGGCACCCCCAATGCCGACCCCCCTGTGACAGTGCTTAATACGGAGGCCGTCGGGGGGATCCAAGAATTGGCAACCACCCCAATTCCCTGTGACCTGGAACCCTCCAGCCTGGCCAACAAATCCCTCAACCCCGCTACCACAGTAACTGCAACAGAATCAACACATACATTCACCCCCGTGTCCGCCCCAACACCCCGACCCACCACATCAGCCCCACCAGTACCTGCTCTTGCCTCCTCGGTCCTCAGGGGCTGACCCAGGTGGGGTGCAGCTGTATCAATCTTCTGGCTCTGGAACCCGGTTACTCCAGGTTCCGTAGCAGCCATCTGCCGCTCACTTCCGGTAGCCTGCAAAACAGACACATGTGACAAGCCCCCCACCGGTGCCCTCAACCTAGCACCCCTCTGGGCCATGGAGAGGCCCAGAGCACTGGCCGAAACTCCCCCTACCCCTCTTTGGAGCCGTAGCCTCGGCACCAACCTGACCCATGTCCCCATACTTCCTGCGCTGCCTGCCCCTATTGGGCAATCCACCTTCCCCCAGCCTAGCCGGCCATCTCACAACACCAGTAGTGCCCTTATGCACAGAATAATTACCCCTCCCCGCTTTCTCCCTCTGGCCTGGGCCGAAGCCCTTGGCCGTGCTCACCGGCACCCTCCAGTCCGCTACCTCTGCACGTTCCTCAAATGGAATGTTGTCCTCCAAATCCAGCCTGATGGTCTCTGTCCAAGAATCCTGCAGGCCATAAGTATCCTCACTCAGGCCGTCCTCTCTCACAGCAAGCGGGCCAGAAGAAATCCCTGGCCTTGACCCCACATCACCCCAATCTGCAAAATAAACTTTGTTAGGCCCATCAGCAGCTTCCCTGACAGTGACAGCCCCACACAGTTCCCCCCCACGACCCCCTACTACAGAGGGGCCCCCTTGTGACCCAACTGGGATCGTGGATCGACTCCGAAGACCCCCCTTGGAGGAGTGGGAGGGACCATATCCTCCTCCGAGGAATCCAAGCAAAGGGTAAGATCTTCAAAGTCGTCCCAGGCCCCTGGCTCCCCCTGGGACTCAGGGCTATAATCTTTTCTCCCTGCCTCCCCACATGTGGCACCCCTTCCCCAGGGCCATTATCCCCAGCCACCTGCCAGTCCACCGCCCCCTGTGAGCACTCCTTCCCCAGGGCCATTATCCCCAGCCACCTGCCAGTCCACCGCCCCCTGTGAGCACTCCCTCCCCCCCCTTGGAGCACTTCCCCTCAACCTGAGCAGTATCCCTTACCACCTCAGGCCCCCCTGGGCTGTGACACCTGCTGTGGTGTGTTCCTCCACCTCCAAGCTCCCACGGGCCATGCGCCCCTGTCTTACCCGGCGCCAGACTCTCACTGGCTTGGCTGGGGCGGGGCTCCAGGTCCGGAACAATGATGTAATCCATCTCCACTACGCAGGGCTGCTGCCGAGCTGCTGGGGCCTGCTGATCCGCGGAACCGAGAGCTGCCGTCTTCTTCTCCACCTTCCTGGCACCATCTAGGACTGCTTCTCCTGCGCCCACCGGAACTCCTCCCAACATAGGGACTGAGTCTAGCTGGAGGCCTGGAGCGGCGGACCGGCCGGGACCTTGCCACCATCTGTTCTTCACCGTCGACGATGTCAGGAACCAGCAGGGACATGAGCCTCTCTTCTAACCAGGTAGGTCCCTCAGTTGAGTCAGCAATGCTTCAAGCTGAGCCATGCCCAAGTGGTAAGAAGCACGAAGGAACAAGTATGAGAGCTGTTGTCACCACAGTGTTTATTCACAAGTGACTTCCTGCCTCTTCCCGCTCAGCCCCTTAAGTATAGCTCATCTTGAACCAACCCCTTCCCTTTCTACCCCACCAACCAAAAGGGGCCTCTTCCTCCCTCGGTCAAAGCCTCTTCCCTTTCACTGTGTCACTCACAGGGGCTTCTGGGCTGGGGGTAACAGAAACAGCACATAGTGTGATAAAAAGAGACTGCCCTGAGCACAGACAGCACATAGTGTGATAACAAGAGACTGCCCTGAGCACAGACAGCACATAGTGTGATAACAAGTAACTGCCCTGACCACAAACAGCACACAGTGTGATAACAAGAGACTGCCCTGAGCACAGACAGCACATAGTGTGATAACAAGAGACTGCCCTGAGCACAGACAGCACATAGACAAAGCAATGTGAGATCTCCATAATAACATTAACGCCTAGATTTAGAGTTCTGCGGTAGCCGTCAAAAGCAGCGTTAAGGGCTCCTAACGCTGCTTTTTACCACCCGCTGGTATTTAGAGTCAGCCAGGAAAGGGTCTAACGCTCAATTCCAAGCCGCGACTTTTCCATACCGCAGATCCCCTTACGCCAATTGCATATCCTATCTTTTCAATGGGATCTTCCTAACGCCGGTATTTAGAGTCTTGGCTGAAGTGAGCATTAGACCCTCTACCGACAAGACTCCATCCGCAGAAAAAAGTTAGTAGTTAAGAGCTTTATGGGCTAACGCCGGTTTATAAAGCTCTTAACTACTGTGCTCTAAAGTACACTAACACCCATAAACTACCTATGTACCCCTAAACCGAGGCCCCCCCACATCGCCGCCACTATAATACATTTTTTTAACCCCTAATCTTCCGACCGCACATCGCCGCCACCTACATTATACCTATGTACCCCTAATATGCTGCCCCTAACATCGCCGACACCTACATAATATTTATTAACCCCAAATCTGCCCCCCCCCAACGTCGCCGCTACCTTACCTACACTTATTAACCCCTAATCTGCCGACCGGACCTCGCCGCCACTCTAACAAATGTATTAACCCCTAAACCGCCGCACTCCCGCCTCGCAAACTCTATAATAAATAGTATTAACCCTAATCTGCCCTCCCTAACATCGCCGCCACATAACTTCAAGTATTAACCCCTAATCTGCCGACTGGACCTCGCCGCTACTATAATAAATGTATTAACCCCTAACCCTAACACCCCCCTAAGTTAAATATAATTTTATTCTAACAAAATAAATTAAATATTATTAACTAAAGTATCCCTATTTAAAACTAAATACTTACCTGTAAAATAAACCCTAATATAGCTACAATATAACGAATAATTATATTGTAGCTATTTTAGGATTTATATTTATTTTACAGGCAACTTTGTATTTATTTTAACTAGGTACAATAGCTATTAAATAGTTGTTTACTATTTAATAGCTACCTAGTTAAAATAATTACAAAATTACCTGTAAAATAAATCTTTACCTAAGTTACAATTAAACCTAACACTACACTATCAATAAATTAATTAAATAAATTAACTACAATTACATACAATTAAATAAACTAAACTAAATTACAAAAACAAACAAACACTAAATTACAAAAAATAAAAAAAGATTACAAGAATTTTAAGCTAATTACACCTACTCTAAGCCCCCTAATAAAATAACAAAACACCCCAAAATAAAAAAAATTCCCTACCCTAATCTAAATTAAAAAAGTTAACAGCTCTATTACCTTACCAGCCCTTAAAAGGGCTTTTTGCGGGGCATGCCCCAAAGAAATCAGCTCTTTTGCCTGTAAAAAAACCCACAATACCCCCCCAACATTACAACCCACCACCCACATACCCCTACTCTAACCCAAACCCCCCTTAAATAAACCTAACACTACCCCCCTGAAGATATCCCTACCTTGAGTCGTCTTCACCCAGCCGGGCACCGATGGACCAAAAGAAGACATCCGGAGCGGCAGAAGTCTTCATCCTATCTGGGCAGAAGAGGACATCCGGACCGGCAGACATCTGCATCCAAGCAGCATCTTCTACCTTCATCCATCCAACGAGGAGCAGCTCCATCTTCAAGACCTCCGGCGTGGAACATCCTTCTTCAACGACGACTACCCAACGAATGAAGGTTCCTTTAAGTGAGGTCATCCAAGATGGCGTCCCTCGAATTCCGATTGACTGATAGGATTCTATCAGCCAATCGGAATTAAGGTAGGAAAAATCTGATTGGCTGATTGAATCAGCCAATCAGATTCAAGTTCAATCGGATTGGCTGATCCAATCAGCCAATCAGATTGAGCTCGCATTCTATTGGTTGTTCTGATCAGCCAATAGAATGTGAGCTCAATCTGATTGGCTGATTGGATCAGGGGTCAGTGATAGCGGGGCGGCAGATTAGGGGTTAATGAGTGTAAGGTAAGGGGTGTTTAGACTTGGGGTTCATGTTAGGGTGTTAGGTGCAGACTTAGAAAGTGTTTCCCCATAGGAAACAATGGGGCTACGTTAGGAGCTTAACGCTGCTTTTTTGCAGGTGTTAGGTTTTTTTTCTGCCCAAACTGCCCCATTGTTTCCTATGGAGGAATCATGCACGAGCACGTTTTTCCAGCTAGCCGCTACCATAAGCAACGCTGGTATTGAGAGTTGAAGTGGCGGTAAATATGCCCGTACACTCCCTTTTTGGAGCCTAACGCAGCCCTTCAGAGAACTCTAAATACCAGCGTTGTTTAGAAGCAGCGCTAGAAAAAAAACACGTGTAGCTAACGCACCCCTTTGGCCGCAAAACTCTAAATCTAGGTGATAGTGATTTCTTATTAAAAGGAGACTGCAGAGAAGTGAAAGTAACTACTGAAGACAATTAGTACTGAAACTAATAAATGAATTTACATTATACAGAGGCAGGGGCTGCTTGTAAAAGGCAACACAATTACCTGACATCATATGGTCACAGAGAGAGAGAGAAAACTATGCCCTGATAGTAATGGGAGAAAAGAACAGCTATACACAGGAAAGAAACAGGACCCACATACCAAAGCTTAGACCTGCTGAGCTCAATACACATGATTCTAGGCAGCACCTCGCTCAGGGCACACCCCCAGCAATACCAGAGAGGACTGGAGTCGGGAGAGCAGTGATAGAGAGGCCGGGAACTCGGGAAAGGAAACCTTAAACCAAAGAAAATAAACAGAGGACGGGGGAGTGGGACAGATACAACAAATATGTGATCGATCTGTTAGTAAGTGCAGGCAGGGAGGGGTGTGATGTGACCGGCTGTGACCTACACTAAATCAGGAATGACACTTATCTGTCAATGCCTGTTTCCTGAAATTCCTCTGCTCCTGCACGGCTGACTGCGTGCAGTCAGGGCTCAGACTCAGAGCAAATGTGCGCGCCAAAAGCCTCCAGCCAATAGGAAAAGCTAAGCTTCACCAATGAATCTATTTTTTGGTGAGCTGCGGCAACGGGCTGAGACGTGACTGACTGCACTGACTGAGTGCACATTTGAGCTCGCACAAGGGCCCCACTCCAGAAAAGTTGCGGGCCAAAAAATCCTGTGTTTTGAGGGGGCACAGCATTCCATTTGGGTGGGCATTGCCCCCCAATGCCCCCCCTTGGAGCCGACCCTGCCACCAACTAGTCTCCTAGCGGCAGTTAAAAACTTGTAAATGTTGCTCATGTAATAATCAATTTAGCACTAAAATATCTGCACCATTAAACTAGTGCAGGAGAAGCAGAGCTGTATCTATAATGTGTCTGATTAAATTACGCTGATTACAATGTCTGATAGTGTTAGAGTTACAGTGCCATAAAACATGTTGAGATTTGTGCATATCCTTAAAGGGCTGATTAAGTAAAAATATTTTGCATAAAAACATTGTTTAAAACTTGCTGGCAAGTATTTTAAAATCATTTAAAAAAATAAGCAAAATTAGTTACATAGCCATACTGTCTGGAGTAGTCTGATCCACCCCCTTATCAGTGGACTGTGTTTAGCATCAGAAACACAGGCATTGTATTTCAACTGAGTTCACAGCAGCTTATTTGCTTCTAGGCATGCTCCAGCAGATAATGAGTGTTAAAGTCTTGCATTCTGCCAAATAAAATGTGGATATAAGATACAGCTATAGAAGGAATTATGGGAGGGGGGGAGTTAGAGCTGTACAATTCGGGAGCTTAAAACAAAGCGAGGCACTGCAGTATAAATTTGCAAGTAAAGTAATTAAAGTACATATTATTAGTTTGTCCCTTTCCCAACTTGTTTTATGTACCTTTAACCCTTTGCTTGTGAAGCAACAAGTTACATCCCTGTATGACAGACAAGGAAATAACCCAAACTTATCCTAAACCAAAGCCTACTCTATTGTAATCGTCTCAAGGAAACACGATTTCGAAAACTTTAAATTTATTTTTAGAATGATAGAAACAAAACATTAGCAAAGCTAATGAAATAAATAAAATATTGCTTATGTAATAATTACAAATAAATAAATATAAAAAAATGTTTGTCTAGGAAAGCAAATCTCAGAAACTTGTGATGTTCCTTGTGGATGGGAATATGCAGATACGCATCCTTCAGATCTACTGTTGTCATGAATTGACCGTTTTGAACCAGAAGAAGAATGGACCGAATAGTTTCCATCTTGAACAACGGAACTCTGAGAAACTTGTTTACACTCTTGAGATCTAGAATAGGGGGCCTATCTATCAAGCTCCGTACGGAGCTTGAGGGCCTGTGTTTCTGGTGAGCCTCCAGGCTCGCCAGAAACACCAGTTATGAAGCAGCGGTCTAAAGACCGCTGCTCCATAACCCTGTCCGTCTGCTCTGATGAGGCGGAACGGAATCGCCACAATTCAACCCGATTGAGTATGATCGGGTTGATTGACACCCCCTGCTGGCGGCCGATTGGCTGCGAGTCTGCAGGGGGCGGCGTTGAACCAGCAGCTCTTGTGAGCTGCTGGTGCAATGCTGAATACGGAGAGCGTATTACTCTCCGCATTCAGCGATGTCTGTCGGACCTGATCCGCACTGTCGGATCAGGTCTGACAGACATTTGTTAAATAGGCCTCCAGGTCTGAAAGTCCCCTCCTTTTTGGGAACGATAAACAGATTGGAATAGAAACCCAGCCCCTGCTCCTGAATTGGAACAGGAACGATCACTCCCATGTCAGAAAGATCCTGAACACAACGTAAGAATGCCTCTCTTTTTATCTGGTCTACAGATAACCTGGAGAGAATAAACCTGCCCCTTGGAGGAAAAGTCTTGAACTCTAGTTTGTATCCCTGGGACACAATATCTACCACCGAGGGATCTGGAACATCTCAAACCCAAGCCTGAGCGAAAAAGGAAAGTCTGCCCCCCACTCGATCCATTCCCGGATCGGGGGCAGACCCTTCATGCTGATTTTGAGTCAGCAACAGGCTTCTTAGATTGCTTCCCCTTGCTCCAGGACTTATTGGACTTCCAAGAGGGCTTGAACTGATCTTGGTTGGAGGAAGAAGAGGAAGACTTACAAGAGAAGTTACGAAAGGAACGAAAATTACTCTGACGACATCCTGAGGGAGAGAATGCCCCTTCCCTCCCGTAATATCAGAAATAATCTCAGACAAACCCGGCCCAAACAAGGTCTTACCCTTGTAAGGAATGGATAAAGCTTAGATTTAGATTATACATCCGCAGACCAGGACTTTAACCATAAGGCCCTGCACGCCAGAACAGCAAAGCCAGAAATCTTTGCTCCCAACTTGATGACCTGTAAAGAAGCATCCGCAATAAAGGAATTGGCCAATTTTAAAGCCTTAATTCTATCCTGAATCTCCTCAAGAGGAGTATCCTGCTGAATAGAATCAGACAACGCATCAAACCAATATGCAGCCACACTGGTAATAGTAGCAATACACACAGCAGGCTGCCATTGAAACCCCTGGTGAACATACATCCTTTTAAGCAAAGTCTCCAACTTCTTATCCATGGGATCCTTGAAAGAACAACTATCCTCAATAGGAATAGTGGTCCTTTTGGCCAAAGTGGAAATGGCCCCTTCTACCTTAGGAATCATCTGCCAAGGTTCCTTAGAATCCGCAATAGGAAACATCTTCTTAAAAACAGGCGAAGGGGAAAAAGGAATTCCAGGCTTCTCCCATTCCCGTGTAATAATCTCTGAAACACGATCTGGAACAGGAAAAACTTCCACCACAGAAGGGACCTCAAAAAACGTATTTAATTTACTAGCCTTCTTGGGAGTAACTATGACCATTGAATCAGAGTCATCCAAGGTAGCCAAAACCTCCCTAAATAACAAACGGAGGTGCTCCAGCTTAAATCTGAAAGAAACAACCTCAGAATTAGCAGAAGGAATTACACTATCATAGTCTGAAATTTCACCCTCAGATGCCACAGAAGTATCTTCTTCCTCAGACTTATAGGAAGAAGCATTTGACATAACTGCAACAGAGTCAGAAACCTTATACTTCCTCTTGCACTTCCCCTGCAACGCAGGAAAAGCAGACAAAGCCTCAGATACAGCAGAGGATATGTAAGTAGCCATATCCTGCAAAGAAAAACCAACCTGAGACAAAACGCAGGGCACTGCATGTGAAGAGGATAAAGCTTGGGATGATTGGGGAGAAAGCTGCGGTATAGCTTGAACAGGAGACTCCTGAACAACATTCTCCTTAGAAAAATAAGGCTTTGAATCAAAAAGCCTATCCCTGTACTGTAATGTTCTCTCTATACATAAAGAACAGAAAGGGATAGGTGGCTACACATTAGCATCTAGACATAAATTGCAAGTCATCTTGGTCTATCTTACTCACCAATTAAACAAAAAAAATCAATTGAAAAAAATGTCCCAAAAGTAAAACGTTACTGCCCCTTTAAATAACGTTAATAAAAATAAAAGCCCAGTAAAAAACTCACCCTGAGCCCCTATTTAACACCTCTACACCTCAACAAGCCTCGCTGAGGTGCAAAAACTAGCCTTCTACCAACCGAAGTATACACAAACTCCCAAACGGTCCGGACCTCACTCTCACAATGACCGCTCCAACGTAGCACCAGAGCAGCAGCGGAACAACCGCTCACTTCCGTAGTTAAAAAAATACTGAGAGAAAGAGCGCGCAACACTTGCGCCAAACTCCACCCATCGTGGGCGTCTACACAACCTCACGGCCGGCATGACAGTACAAACAGTAAAACCGCCGCCGGAAGAAAGAAAACTGCAAACCTGTTACTCATAGTAAAAACCGCACTGAGAAAAAACAACAGCCGTTTTAAATAAAAACAGCACACACCAAAGAGCCCAACAAGGAGTGAAAATGTAGCACTCCCTAACTAGAGCCATCCAAAAATCTTCCACAGTGCCCCACAATACTACCACAAGACAAAAAACCTGCACACAATAAAATAACCCCATAAGTGCCAGACTTTCTGTCCCCAGAAAATAAAAACAGCACTTACCTCCATAACAATCTGCCTGACAGCAGGGCAGTTTACAAAGTTTGAAAGGCATCACTCCTTACATTGACCTGTGGGAAACAAAAAAGACTGAGTAAACCTACTCAGACTTTTGAAAAAAGGGCAGCACAAACTTCATGGGAGGCGCAGAGTGGATTATAGCCCCCAAGTTCCCAAATGCTTAAAAGCCTCCATTGCTCTACTGAAGAGACTGACATGGACTATAGCTACACCCCAAAAAAACAAAGCAAACCTGCTCTGCCTAAAAAATAACAAACTCTTGATGGGCGAATGTTTCTAAAAATTAAAAATTTAAAACGAATTTTGATACATTCGTTCGTTCAAATCGAATTTTGAATGTTTATATAACAGTCTAACATTCTATTTTCGAATTTTCGTTTTCAAATTTTTCAATAAAATTAGAAAATATTCGTTCGAATAATAGAATGTTTAGCTATGTATTCATTCAATTTTCAAAATGTAATATTCGAATTTGAATGTGACATTCGAATATGAAATAGTATTTCTAGTCTACAACTGTGTTTAATAAATGTAATATTCGAATTTAAATGTGATATTCGATTCGAATGTGACATTCGAATTTGAAATAGTATTTCTAGTCTAATACTGTGTTTTAAATGTGATATTCTATTCGAATGTGATATTCGATTCGAATGTAACATTCGAATTCGAAATAGTATTTCTAGTCTAATACTGTGTTTTATAAATGTAATATTCGAATTTGAATGTGACATTCGATTCGAATGTGATATTCGATTTGAATGTGACATTTGAAATATAAATGTATTTTATTATTTTTATTCTGAACAGCGCAGTCAATTCACTTTTAAGTTTTTTAGAATAAGGGTATAGGTATAACCTTATCCATAATAAAGTTTTTTACATTATCACATAGTCCCTAGGGTCCTATTTATATTTTCACTTTATCATGAAGGTTGTCTAAAACTTCTATTTATTTATTTTTGTACACTAAATTATAACACCACTACCACTATGCACTTTATAATTGACCATTTTAGATGATTATATGGAGTTTAAATTCTGTATCTGTTTGAACTCTAGTAATGAAGCTGATATATCAGTGTTCTGAACAAATGTTGATTTGCCAATACCACCTTTAATTAATGATACACACCCCTTCCTCTATGACTAATAGAATGTAACCAATAAGAGACTGAGATACACCTTTAAAAAAGGTACACCTGTTGCAACACCTCATCTTGAAAAAGCCCTGCAGAGGGAGAAACGCATTGATGTTTGTTGCCAACTTCTAATTTGAAGAAGTATTTCACAGCTACCAGTTGCTGTTACAGATTGATGCTGCTTGTCATCTGTGGAACTTTAAAAAAAAATAAAAATTTTTGCATCCTCCTGGTACCTGTTTGTGTACCGATACTATAAGCCTTATTGAAGGTTACAAATGTTCGAATAATAGAATGTTTAGCTATGTATTCATTCAATTTTCGAAATGTAATATTCGAATTTGAATGTGACATTCGAATATGAAATAGTATTTCTAGTCTACAACTGTGTTTAATAAATGTAATATTCGAATTTAAATGTGATATTCGATTCGAATGTGACATTCGAATTTGAAATAGTATTTCTAGTCTAATACTGTGTTTTAAATGTGATATTCGATTCGAATGTGATATTCAATTCGAATGTAACATTCGAATTCGAAATAGTATTTCTAGACTAATACTGTGTTTTATAAATGTAATATTCGAATTTGAATGTGACATTCGATTCGAATGTGATATTCGATTTGAATGTGACATTTGAAATAGTGTTTCTAGTCTACAATTGTGTTTTATAAATGTAATATTCAAATTTGAATGTGATATTCGAATGTAACATTCGAATTCGAATGTGACATTCGAAAACTGTAAATAACATTCGAAAATCAAATTTTTAATAATATTCGTTCTTATCAACATTCTATTATGTAAATCGAATTTCTACAATAACATTCGTTCTAACATTCGAATTCGGATATAAACACATTCGCCCATTCCATCAGACACCTAACTTTACCACTTCCTTGCAACTGATACAAGCAA
>NC_069506.1:40358513-40433513 GCF_027579735.1 Bombina bombina
AAAAAGCCTCCATAAAAAAGAAATATTTTGGATAGTAAAATTACACACTAGGGCCCCAGAGGGTATAAATAAAAGAATGGATGTGGATCTTTTTACTGAATAATCCTATCCACTATGGTTTAGTAATAATTATTCTAAAACAAAGTCTAAAAACTAATGTACAAATTTACACAAAAGTTTGGGTTTCTCATTGGATTTACCATTTTACACCTTAGATTGCTTATTATAGCTATATTTCTAAGACACACTCTTAGAGCTTTCTAACCAGATTTCTAGATGTACCGTTAGAGTCCATCACTTCCTCCCTGATTTATAGATATTCATATCTATACATATCCTCTAACATAATTAGTGGAAGCTATTGGAGCATTTTTTAGGATATGTGACTGTCTGTGTGTGTAAGGTTTTAGAGGTTTGTGTAATGCCACTGTAGCTTTTGATACTGTTCTAATACATTTATCGCCAGTAGCTACATTACTGACGTTGATATACTGCAGTGACAGTACACATTACTACCTCCTTTAGTCTCTTTTTTCAAAATTGTTGCTAGCTTAGTTATGACAGTTTGATTGCCATTTCTTGTTACATAATCTAATCTCTTATTAATGATAAATCAGTATGGTAATTTGTTTATCCATTTACATAAATTACCTTACCTTTGCTAGATTAATGATTTTGAACATAGTTAACATAAAATAAACCTTTTCACACTAAATTAGACAATCTCTCGCAATGACTGTTTTCTTATTATGTTTTAATATTTACTTTTGTTTTATTTTAAGTAATACAATATTTACTATTTTCTATTTCAAACAACATTTTTAAATACTTATTTTTATATTTTCTGTATATCAATTGCTTATTATGTATATATATATATATATATATATATATATATTTTATGTGTAATCATATTTTCATATGTATAATGCTTTTGTTGTTATTATTTGTCATTGTGATTATTGGTAGATATGAGTGCTGTTTGTGGGCCCTGTGTATGAGCTGACAGCCCTTCACCATTGCCATTGGCTCATTATTTCTACATTTAACACCTTGAAGAAAATGCTGATTGGCTGTTAGCCCCTATATAGGACCTCACTTACCTAGATTCTTTAGCCTCTGATGAAGCGCATGTGCGCATGCGCGAAACGCGTCAGGTGTTCAGCTGAACCTGCACCAGCTGTTTGGCAACTTTACTGAATAAATATACCTATTTGCAACAAGTCTCCTGTCTCCGGGTCTCCTATACTCATTCTATATATATATATATATATATATATATATATATATATATATATATATATATATATATATATATATACATACACACAATATATATATATATATACATACACACACACACAGTCATGGGCAAAAATAGTGGCACCCCTGCATTTCTGTCAGATAATGCACCACTTTGCGCAATTGTTGCAATTACAAATGTTTAGGCATTCTCATGTTTATCTCTTTTGTTTGTATTGGAATGAAACAAAAAAAGTGGAGAAAAAAAGCCAAATCTGACACATTCCACGCAAAACTCCAAAAATGGACTGGACAAAATTATTGGCACCTTCTCAAAATTGTAAGAAATAATTGCATTCCAAGTTTGTGATGCTCCTGTAAATCCCTAATCTAAAAAAAAAAACAAAAACTGTTTTGAACAGCCATTAGGATTTCAGTAGCTCTCATCCTATTGGTCGATGTGAATTTGAAGAATCAAATCAACCAATAGGAATGCAAGGGACGCCATATTTAAACGCATACCTTGAATTCACTATTTAGTGTACGGCGGCGATTGTACGAATGGGATCCTCCACGCTCCATGGCTCTGGGGTTGCCAGTCCTGCTCCGCGCTCATCTCTGCTCCGTGCCGGCTTGGTCCTGGATGAAGAAGGAAGAGGTCCCCGCTTGGAAGAAGATGACGGCCGTTGGAAGAAGACTTCACCGCCTGCAGTAGGACCTTCTCCGCCAGACTTTAGGAACGGTGAGTACCTGTTTGGGGGTTAGACTTAGGTTTTCTTTTCTTTTTTTTTTTTAGATTAGGGATTTATTGGGCACTCTTAAAAGAGCTGAATGCCCTTTTAAGAGCAATGGCCATACAAATGCCCCTTTAGGGGCAATGGGTAGTTTAGGATTTTGTAGTTACTGTTAGAGGGGGGACTTAGTATTTTTTAAGGTAAAAGAGCTGTTTAACTTACGGCAAGGCCCTTTTAAGGGCTATTGGTGGTTTAATATTAGATTAGGGGGTCTCTTTATTTTCAGGGGGCTTTTTTAATTTCATACGGCTAGATTACGAGTTTTTGTCGGTAATGGTGTGTGATGTTAACAAGAATTTTTTTCTCACCGCTCACTTAAGACAACGCTGGTATTACAGGTTTTTTTAAACCCGGCGTTAGACGCAAAAAAGTGAGCGGAGAGCAAAATTTACATCTCACCTCAATACCAGCGTTGCTTACGGTAGCGGTGAGCTGGTAAAACGTGCTTGTGCACGATTTCCCCATAGGAATCAATGGGGGAGAATCGACTGAAAAAAAACTAACACCTGTAAAAAATCAGCGTTCAGCTTCTAACGCAGCCTCATTGATTCCTATGGGAAAATACTTTTTATGTCTACACCTAACACCCTAACATGAACCCCGAGTCTAAACACCCCTAATATTACACTTATTAACCCCTAATCTGACGCCCCCGACACCTGCATTTTATTATTAACCCCTCGTGCTCGTGCACGATTTCCCCATAGGAATCAATGGGGGAGAATCGGCTGAAAAAAAACTAACACCTGCAAAAAATCAGCGTTCAGCTTCTAACGCAGCCTCATTGATTCCTATGGGAAAATACTTTTTATGTCTACACCTAACACCCTAACATGAACCCCGAGTCTAAACACCCCTAATATTACACTTATTTACCCCTAATCTGCCGCTCCGGACACCGCCGCCACCTACATTATCCCTATGAACCCCTAATCTGCTGCCCCCAACATCGCCGACACCTACTTTTTATTTATTAACCCCTACTCTGCCACCCCCAATGTCGCCGCCACCTAACTACACTTATTAACACATAATCTGCCGCCACCAACGTAGCCGCCACTATAATAAAGTTATTAACCCCTAAATCTAAGTCTAACCCTAACCCTAACACTCCCCTAACTTAAATATAATTTAAATACATCTAAATAAAATTACTATTATTAACTAAATTATTCCTATTTAAAACTAAATACTTACCTATAAAATAAACCATAAGATAGCTACAATATAACTAATAGTTACAGTGTAGCCAGGGCCATCTTTAATATTGACTGGACCCTGGGCGAAAATTTTCTTTGCCCCCCCCCCCCCCATGCAATTTCGCTCTCCACCCCAACATCCCAAAAAACAACTAAATCAATTTTTTTTAATTATTAGCCCAGCAGTGGATTATCCACTGCTGAGCTAATCATTTAAAAAAATGAAATAAATTGCAATATGTGAAACTGGACCTAAGCAGTACTAATAAGTAAATAAATATTTAAATTCCTCCACTGTGGATTCATTTAATATTCCTTTGAATGTGATTCTGGTGTGAGGTTAGCTAGTTAAAGAGATTTAGGGCAGCCAACAGGAGCAAAGCAAGGTAAAGACTGAGGTGGAAGCATGGAAGTGCAGTATAAGTTTACTGACTGGAACAGCAGAACTACTATGGGAAGCTGTAAAATCTGAGACAGAGACATAAAAACTATAAAAATAAACCTTACATTAATATGTGAAGTATCAGCATGACACTATACATCAGCCACAGCAGCACATGTCCCTTCTTTGCTAGGAACAAGTTCCCTCTCACCTTGCACTAGACAATGCTGCATGAGGAGGGGGGGTGTGCACTCACTTATTCTTCCCACTGACACCTTTTTACAAAGCACTGTTCCCCTAACAAACTTCAGTTAGTTGATCTTAGGGCCACAGCAGAAAGAGCAGGGCTAAGGGGACCAGCAGACTGGATGCTGTCTGTCCAAGGCTGCATGGATGTGAGATGAGTCACACAGCCTCAAGACTGAAGAGAGCAGTGTGTGCAGCTGCACAGATGCTCAAATACTCACGTGCCTGGCGCTCCAGCTTTCTGCTGCATGCGCCTACAGTTACCTGGTAAGAGTGGTAACCCCAGTAGGACCTTTTATGATGCAGTGGGAATGGCTGGATGCTGAGTTAGGGCTTTGCATTCAGTGCTGCACAGTGCACAGTGCACATCTAAAACAGCACATGGCAATAGCTTGGCATGTCACATGACACCGGCACGGTCTGGCACAGTTTTAAAAAAAATATATATAAGCAGAGTACTTTTGACTGTGACAGTATTAGGACTGAATGTGTGTGTGTTCCCCATGTCAAATCAGCAGTCTGGTATGGACCATAAAAAAAAAAAAAAATTTTTTTTTTTTTAGGACTCTTGGGCCCCTCAACACTACACTATAATTAAATTACCAACACTAACTACAATTAATTACAATTAAATTAAATAAAGTACCCCACTTGATTGCATCAGCCAATAGGATTTTTTCTACCTTAATTCCGATTGGCTGATAGAATTCTATCAGCCAATCGGAATTGAAGGGACGCCATCTTGGATGACGTCACTTAAAAGTACCGTCATTTAGTGTTAGTCGTCGGATGGAAGAGGATGCTCCGCGTCGGATGGCTTGAAGATGGACCCACTCCACTCCGGATGGATGAAGCTAGAAGATGCCGTCTGGATGAAGACTTCTGCCCCTCTGGAGGTCCTCTTCTGCCCGGTTGGGTGAAGACGTCTCAAGGTAGGGTGATCTTCAAGGGGTTAGTGTTAGGTTTTATTAAGGGGGGATTGGGTGGGTTTTAGAGTAGGGTTGGGTGTGTGGGTGGTGGATTTTAATGTTGGGGGGTATTGTATTTTTTTTTATAATTAAAAGAGCTGATTACTTTGGGGCAATGCCCCGCAAAAGGCCTTTTTAAGGGCTATTTGTAATTTAGTATAGGGTAGGGATTTTTATTATTTTGGGGGCCTTTTTTATTTTATTAGGGGGATTAGATTAGGTGTAATTAGTTTAAAGTTCTTGTAATTATTTTCTGTAATTTGGTGTTTGTTTTTTTGTACTTTAGTTTATTTAATTTAATTGTAATTAATTGTAGTTAATTTAGGTAATTTATTTAATTATAGTGTAGTGTTAGGTGTAATTGTAACTTAGGTTAGGGTTTATTTTAGAGGTAAATTTGTACTTATTTTAACTAGGAAGTTATTAAATAGTTAATAAGTATTTAATAACTATTGTACCTAGTTAAAATAAATACAAAGTTGCCTGTAAAATAAAAATAAACCCTGAGATAGCTACAATGTAACTATTAGTTATATTGTAGCTAGCTTAGGGTTTATTTTACAGGTATTTAGTTTTAAATAGGAATAATTTATTTAATTGTAGTAATTTTTTTCCGATTATTTTAAATTATATTTAAGTTGGGGGGGTTACTGTTAGGGTTAGACTTAGGTTTAGGGGTTAATACATTTAATATAGTGTCGGCAACGTTGGGGGCGGCAGATTAGGGTTTAATAAATGTAGGTAGGTGTCGGCGATGTTAGGGACGGCAGATTAGGGGTTAATAAAATGCAACTAGTGTTTGCGATGCGGGAGTGCGGCGGTTTAGGGGTTAATATGTTTATTACAGTGGCGGCGATGTCCAGTAGGCAGATTAGGGGTTAAAAAATTTATTTGAGTGTTTGCGATGTGGGGGGGGGGCTCGGTTTAGGGGTTAATAGGTAGTTTAGGGGTGTTAGTGTACTTTTTATCACTTTAGTTAAAAGTTTTATGTTTCGGTGTTAGCCCCTAAAACTCTTAACTACTGACTTTTAAATGCGGTAGGAGTCTTGACAGGAGAGGGTGTACCGCTCACTTTTTCCAAGATTCATAATACCGGCGAATCCCATTGAAAAGATAGGATACGCAATTGACGTAAGGGGATTTGCGGTATGCTCGAGTCGCGGAAAAAAAGTGAGCGGTACACCTGTACCTGGCAGACTCGTAATACCAGCGGGCGTTAAAAAGCAGCGTTGGGACCTCTCAATGCTGCTTTTTAAGGCTAACGCAAAACTCGTAATCTAGGCGATAGGGATTAGGTTTAATTTTTTTATTTTTTATAATGTGGTTTATTATTTTATGTTTTTTATTTTTTGTAATCTTAGATTAATTAAAAAAAATTATTTTATTTTTAAGTATTATTAGCTTTTTTATTTTAATTGTAATTTAGTAATTTTTTTAATTTAGGTAATTGGGGTTAATTTGGGGGTGTTAGGTTATGGGGGCTTAGTAATTTAGCTAGTTATTTGCGTTGTGGGGGGTTGGCGGATCAGGGGTTAATAGATTTATTAGGATTATTGCGTTGTGTGGGTTTGGCAGATTAGGGGTTAATAGTTTTATTAGGTTTATTGCGTTGTTGGTTAATGGCGGATTAGGGGTTAATAGTTTTAATAGATTTATTGTGATGTGGGTTAATGGCGGATTAGGGGTTAATAGTTTTATTAGGTTTATTGCGATGTGGGTTAATGGTGGATTAGGGGTTAATACATTTATTAGGTTTATTGCAATGTGGCTTAATGGCGGATAAGGGGTTAATATATTTTATTAGTTATTGCGATGGGGGTTGGCGGTTGACAGGTAGATAGATATTGTGCATGCGTTAGGTGTTAGTTAATATTTTCAGGCAGTTACTGGAGTTACAGTGATCACATATTTAGCGCAAGGCTTGCTGCGCCTGCCTATGTGTGGCGAGGTGAAAATGGAGTAAAATTTCTCCATTTTCACCGCATAAGTCCTTGCGCTGAATATGTGATGCCGATTTGCGACGTGGTTCTATGTTAGCTTATGGGAGTAAAAATTGCGGGCGAAATATACGCACCGCAATTATATGCAACGCCATATATGTGATAGCAAAACTGCGTAAAAACCGCTGTCGCCAGCTTTTGCGGGGAAGCCACATATGTAATCTTGCCCCACACTGGCAACCAGTTAAAATGGTGAAAATGTACTCAACCTTTCTGTTGTGTGTCTCTGTGGGCCACACTGAGCATGGAGAGGAGAAAGAGCAGCAAAGAATCGTCTGAGGATTTGAGAACAAAAATTGTAGAAAAGCATGGACAATCTCAAGGTTACAAGTCCATCTCCAGAGAACATAATGTTCCTGAGTCCATTGTGCGCAATATTGTCAAGAAGTTTACAGCCCATGGCACTGTAGCTAATCTCCCTGGACGTGGACGAAAGAGAAAAATTGATCAAAGATTGCAACAAAGGTTTGTTCAATTTTGGATAAAGAACCTCGATCAACTTCCAGACAAATTCAAGCTGACCTTCAGGCACAGGGTACAAATGTCTCAGCTCGCACTATACGTTGCCATCTGAATGAAAAGGGACGCTATGGTAGGAGACCCAGGAGGACCCCTCTGCTGACACAGAAACATAAAACAGCCAGATTGGAGTTTGCCAAAACTTACCTGAGGAATCCAAAATCCTTTTGAGAGAATGTGATGTAGACAGACAAAACACAATTACAGCTTTTTTGGTAAAGCCCTTCATTCTAATGTTTTCAGAAAAAGAAATGAGGCTTTTAAAGTAAATAATACAGTCCCTACAGTCAAACATGGTGGAGGTTCACTGATGTTTTGGGGTTGCTTTGCTGGTTCAGGCACTGGATGTCTTGACTGTGTGCATGGCATTACGAAATCTGAAGACTACCAAAGAATTCTGTGGTGCAATGCAATGTAGGGCCTAGTGTCAGAAAGTTTGGTCTCTGTCAGAGGTCAAGGGTCTTACAGCAGAACAATGACCCAAAGCACACGTCAAAAAGCACCCAGAAATGGTTTAAGACAAAGCGCTGGAGCGTACTGCACTGGCCAGCAATGAGTCCAGATCTCAATCCCATATAGCACCTGTGGAGAGATCTCAAAACAGCAGTTGGGAAAAGGAACCCTTCCAATCTGAGAGACCTGAAGCAGTTGGCTAAATAAAAGTGCATTGATGGTTACAGGAAGCAATGGATTTCAGTTATTTTTTCCAAGGGGTGTGCTACCAAATATTAAATTGAGGGTGCCAATAATTTTGTCTGGTCCATTTTTGGAGTTTTGTGTGGAATGTGTCAGATACACACACACACACACACACACACACTGTGAACTAGGAGATGGTGTCTCAGAAAGTGTGTATAATTTAATAATGGAAATACATTGGAAAGTCTTTTAAAACTGCAACATCTATCTGAACTATGAAAGTCTTGATTTTAGCATCCCTTTAAGGAACCCAAATTCACATAATCTACCAGGAATCAAAACAAACAGAACACAGAAAGTCAGACAACAAAACATGTGACATGAAAGCAAACTTACATGATATGCCTCTTATATGTTTTAAGTTCCATTATCAAATTGACTTTGTTTTGTTGGTATCCTTTGTTGAAGAGCATATCTAGATATCCTCAAAAGTGTGCTCATGTCTTGAGCACTAGGTGGAAGAAATGTTTGCAACAATGTTATGCATTGGTAGCAGCAGAGGGCAGCAGTGCTTGCAACAGTGTATAACACTGCTGCCATATAGTTTCGAAGAAACCAGCATGCTGCTCCCCAAGGATATCTAGATATGCTGTTTCACAAAGGATACCAAGAGAATGAAGCAAATATGACAATAGAAGTCAATTGGAATGTTGTTTAAAATGTGTATGTTCTACTTGAGTCACAAAAGAAAAAAATGCCCTTTAAATAACTCACCATCTATATTATAAAGAAATGTATTGTGTGAAACTAGCATTTATTTGCTGTAATATCCTGAACATGTCACTGGATTTGCAATGTTCTGTAGTTTATTTGCAAGGGAAAAACACTTACATATTCTAACTATATAAAACTAAGAGTGTTTTTTACCCAATATTAAAGGGGGGCGTAACTACAGAGGTCTCAAATGAGACTGGGTCTACACATCTAGGGAACCAGTAGAGGTGTTTCTAGAGGGAGCTATAAAGCCTGGCCCCTCTGTGTTCCTCAGTCCCTGCAAATCAGGGCACACGGATAAGTGTGGATTTGACTTACAATATGGTGGCAGGGTTTCCAGATAAAACCTGCAACCATATTTGTACAGGATGAGTGCATATTTTCTACTGTGGCCTAACCAAAAGGGAACAGGCCTGCCCTTTGAGAGGCCCCATATTGTCAGGGGTGAGGGTATGAGAAGTTGCAATGTATATCCTGTAGTTAGTTTATGAAGAAATGTTTATGGTATCAATAGGTGGAATATATAGTGTTATTCTTTATATAGGACACACTGAATGTTGGGAAAGGGTGTGGACCATAAAGGGGCAGGGTATAAATGGAAATGGGGAATAAGAGCACTGTGCTTAGGAGCTCCACAAATTTGTCTTGCACAGGGCCCCATAAATGCTAATTGTGGCGCTGAGGGGTTTGCAAGCTCCTCTTGCAAACAACCAGAAAGGGCACTATTAAAATGGGGCACAGTGAGGTCCAGTTAGGACCCTGATAAAATCATAACAGCTATTTCCCTACTCAGTTTTGCAGTGGGCAGCCGTGAGCACCCAGAACCTGCTGATCAGAGACCCTCCACAGAAGTGCAGTCCAGTACTTCTCTTCAGGGATACCAGGTATCGAGTGGAATACGGAGAAACAATATATCCACCTATAATACGATGCATAGTTTTATGTCCCTCACCTGTGAGAGAGAGACAGAGAAAGGGGCAGTTAATTAAAAATTAAATTCCACATCAAATAATAGTTAGAAAAACAACAACTTTGCAATGTACCTTCATTCATTTATTTTACGGCTTTCCCCATAAATTTAACTAAGTGTGGGCTAGATTACGAGTAAAACGGCCGAGTGATAAGGGGTCTATCGCAAGGGTGCATTGGAGTCCTTTGCCGTTATGTAGATGAAAACATTTTAAAGCAAATTTATGCAATACAGGTGGCCCTCGTTTTACAACGGTTCAATTTACACCATTTCAGAATAACAACCTTTTTTTCCAGTCATGTGACTGCTATTGAAAAGCATTGAGAAGCAGTGCATTGATTAAAATAGCCAGTAGGTGGAGCTGTCCGCTTGTGTTGCAGCAAAGCCAAGCAAGCTGAAATTAATCAGTTTAACCAGACCTGAGCTATAGAGCAGATTTCAAAGGAACAAGATCCTCCTGTCTATAAATCAGTCCAGATTGGAATGCATAGAAAGAACTGTTTGCAGAAAATGCAAGTGAAGTTTGTGTTGTGTGATTATTTTATTAAGTTTATAATGCTGTTTAGCAAATGTTTTTGTTCATTTAACTTAGTTTAATTATATATTCTGTGTTGTGTGATTATTTTATTAGGTTTATAATGCTGTTTAGCATTTAAAGTCTTCATTTCAAAGCTTTAAAAATAATGTATTAGGTGTTACTTACACCTAATTTTGAGAGGGGCCTGGAACCTATCTCCCTCACTTCCCATTGACTTACATTATAAACTCGGTTTCAATTTACAACGGTTTTGATTTACAACCATTCCTTCTGGAACCTAACCCCGGCGTAAACTGAGGGCTATCTGTATTAATATTTAATTAAGGTTTTAGCTATGTATTTACTGTAAATATTTCACATTCTAATGTTCTGCACATAGGGGAATATGTTCTATGTATTTATAAAAAAGAATAAAAAATACTACGCATGACAGCTTCGGACAAAAACACTTGCTGATCTGCCGCCTGTGGCAGAAGTGGGCGTGGCCGGCGTGAGCAGGGGCGTGGCCGGGGTAAAGTGGGCGTAGCCGGCGGAAATTGCCGAGAAGGGGGCGTGGCCAGCGTGACCAAGCGTGAAGGGGCGTGGCTGGGCACGATCGGGAGATAGATAGAGAGGGGGGAGAGATAGAGAGATAGAGAGGGGGAGAGATAGAGAGAGAGGAGGGGAGAGAGAGAGGAGGGGAGAGAGGAGAGGGGGGAGAGAGAGAGGAGAGGGGGGAGAGAGAGAGAGAGAGGGGGGGGAGAGAGAGAGGAGGGAGGGAGGGAGAGAGAGAGAGGGGGGGGGGAGAGGAGGGAGGGAGAGAGAGAGAGGGGAGAGAGGAGAGGGGGGAGGGGGGAGAGAGGAGAGGGGGGAGAGAGAGGGGAGAGAGAGAGAGAGAAACAATGACAGTGACAAACCTTATCTACAAGTTTGAATTAGCTCCTACAAATAAGAGGTGGTGGTGGGAATTTGGCCAATGTAAAACAATTTAAGAAAATATGTTTTTAAATTGTTCAAAACAATTACAAGATATTTTTTGCCCTAAAAACATAGGACCAGATTACGAGTTGAGTGCAAAATATTGCTTACACTAAACCGATATTTGCGCTCAACTGAGTAATACCAGCACACGCTAATGTGGGCTGGTATAGTGATATTATGAGTTAGGTGCAATGTGAATGTGTCCTCATGCTTCCATAGCCTTCCATAGGCTCCAATGGGAGCCTCGTTCTCATGCCGTCAGATATGGCATGAGAACTAGCGCAGTGAAGGGGGTATGTTAATATGTGTATATACCTATATATTTACAGGGAACAGACAGTTCCCATAGACCGCAATGTAAAGGCACTTTTCAGTGCCGTTTTGTTCTAACACTCCACACCTGCCAACTTTTAACCTCTTAAAACTGCCTAGTGCAGTAGTGTTTTATGAAAAAAATTAAAGATTTTGGGGGCATTTAGGGCACTTTTAGAAAATTAACCAGAGATCTGATCTCTGGTTAATTTTCGGAGCGCTAATTGCTACCATGAGCTTGCGGTAGCAATAACCAGCCACTTGTAATGGCTGGTTATTTATGCTGTTTACAGACGTGCAATAAATTAGCGCTCCACTTGTAAACTATCCTATAATGTTAAGTATACAGCTGGGCAAGGGTGCAGTTAAAACAATGCATTGGGGGTGGTATATACACAGGGTGAGTAAATATCTCTTGGCTGGCTGTTTAATTGGACCTGGTCCTGGTAGTACACATATTTTGGCTTATAAAAGGCAAGTCAGCTGGGACTGTTCTTGTGTGCAATTTCAATCTCCTGAACTTTAACCTTTAAGCCTACTGACTAAGGCTGGGTTTAGACTAGTTAGTGGAGAGTTGGTGAAAGCGTCATTCAATTTCTCTACCCTGACAGCACAAAGCCTTGACCTTGCCTTGGTCACACTTTTGGGTGCATTACTTGGCAGGGACCAGGATCTGCAATAAATTGTGCCTAACTAGTGAATGTATTTCCATAAGAATTGGCTGCAGCATTGTCTATAAAAGCACAATGAGCAAAATGCCCATAAAGGAAGTGTATAAAATCATATCTAATGATCACACAGCTTCACTTGCATTAAGAAAACTATTAAAATATATTTCTTTATTAAAGTCACCATGTTTATAGCAGATTTTTATGATAATTCAAGTACATTTTTTCTGTTCCTTTTTTGTGCATTTCTCTATAGAGAGCAGATGGAACACAGAATCCCGTTCTATCAGTGTCAACTCTGCATTTAAAATGAGGAATGATATCAGAGTTCTTACAAGATTCTGCTCAGCTAAACACACACACAGAACATTTTGTGAGCCAATGAATCTATCGTTACAATAACAGCATCCCTAGGGCTGAGAATTCCTGGAAACAGAGTAGACAAAAAGTATCTGAATCCTTCTGGTTTCCAGGAATTCAGCAGGTCGCATACATTATCTTCTTGTATCACTAAATGTTATATCTTTCATCTTACAAACATGTAAAAAAAAAAATGGGTACGATCTGTAAAGCACTATATGTGATTATGTAAAATTATACGTTTTGAGAAGAACACAATTATATATTTTTTTTTTTGCTGGAGCTATATTTCATTTTTTTTTTTTTGCTGGGCTAAACTTGTATGAGAATCAATCTGATTAAGGGTGAGCAAAATCACTCTGCATAAGCCATCAATAACCTCCTGAAGCAAGTATAAGTTTAATAAAATATACTTTTTGTGCTTGTAATATTTTAGCGCTTAAAGGGACACTAAACCCAAATTTTTCTTTAATGATTCAGATAGAGCATGCAATTTTAAGCAACTTTCGAATTCACTCCTATTATCAATTTGTCTTTGTTATCTTGCTATCTATTTAAAAAGCAGAAATGTGAAGCTTAGGAGCCGACCAATTTTTGGTTCAGGACCCGGGTTACGATTGCTTATTGGTGGCTAAATGTAGCCACCAATTAGCGAATGCTATTATGAATATTTCACATTCCAATGTTCTTCACATAGCAGAATATGTTCTATTTATTCATAAATACATATTTCTATGTATATCTGAAGTTTTTTGCACAAATATATATTTATACATATATATATATATATATATATATACACATATACATACACACACACAATATATATATATATATATATACACACATATACACATACACATGATTATATATAGGTATAGATATATAGAGATATATATTGGATATCTGTGTAAAAATACATAGAACATTTTCTGCTTTGTGCAGAACGTTGGAATGTACAGTAAATACACACTATAACACTATAACACTTTTTAAAATATGATATTGCATATTGCAAACAGCTCCAATGTGCTTATATATTTATACTATAATTGGGTTTGTAACGCGTTCGTCGGTGTCGCCAGTTGCGCACGTATCCTCAAAGGAATGTTGGCTGCGCGTGCATCCAAAAGTATCCACCTGCATCCCGGTGGATTCCGAAAATGGACCCAAAGCCTTTTAAAATACAAACAAAAAAAACAAAACATGCAACCGCCCGCACGAAGTATAACAAAAAAAAAAATGAACCTCCCGCACGAAGTATTAACAAACACCGAAACCGCCAACCCCCAAATCGCAAAATAATGAAGTAGTTAACCCCTAATCCGCAAATAACATAATTAACCTATTAACCCCTTAACCGCCAACCCCCAACATCGCAATAAACCTTATTAACCTTATAACCCCTAAACCGCCAACCCCACACAACGCAAAACGCAAATAACTAATTTAATTACTAAGCCCCCTAACCTAACACCCCCTAAATTAACCCCAATACTAAGTTACACTTAAATTAAACCTAACATTAAATTACAAAAAAATAATCTAAAATTACAAAAAAATAAAAAACATTAAATCTAATCCCTATGAAAATAAAAAGCCCCCCTAAAATAAAAACACCCCCCTAAACTAAACTACTAATATCCCTTAAAAGGGCCCTTTGGGCTTGAAAAAAGAGCTGATTGCCCTTTTAAGGGCAGTAAAAGAGCTGAATGCCATTTTAAGGGCAATGCCCATACAAATGCCCCTTTAGGGGCAATGGGTAGTTTAGGTTTTTTTTAGCGTTAGGTTTTTTATTATTTTGGGGGGTTTGGTGGGTGGGTGTAAGTAAAAGAGCTGTTTAACTTAGGGAAATGCCCTACAAAAGGCCCTATTCAAGGGCTATTGGTAGTTTAGCATTAGATTAGGGGGTGTTTTTATTTTGAGGGGATTTTTTATTTTTATAGGGGTATTAGTTTAGGTTTACATTTTTTATTTTGGATAGCTTTGTTTATTTTTTTCTGAATGAATATAGGTATACAAGAAAGACTCTTCTCTCTTTTTCATAGGTTTTTCAACATTTATTTTCCAACGTTTCGGACCCAACCTGTTCCTTTGTCAAGCCAGGTAACATACAATGCAAACTAACACAATATTTATACCCTGTTAAACCACTCCCCCACTCACTCAGGTGATGCTCGATGACCCTGTGATTATCTGATTTTCTTAAAGGGACACTGAACCCAAATTTTTTGTTTTGTGATTCATATTGAGCATGAAATTTTAAGCAACTTTCTAATTTACTCCTATTATCAAATTTTCTTAATTCTCTTAGTATCTTTATTTGAAATGCAAGAATGTAAGTTTAGATGCCGGCCCATTTTTGGTGCTGATTGGTGGATACATTCATCCACCAATAAAAAATTGCTGTCCAGAGTTCTGAACAAAAAAAAAAAAGCTTAGATGCCTTCTTTTTCAAATAAAGATAGCAAGAGAACAAAGAAAAATTGATAATAGGAGTAAATTAGAAAGTTGCTTAAAATTGCATGCTCTATCTGAATCAAGAAAGAAAAAAAATTGAGTTCAGTGTCCCTTTAAGGTAGAATCTGAATTCAGTTCACTTAACTAATTACTGGAATTTTCCTTTTTTCTACCTAAAATAAAGCATTAATACATTAGAATACTATAGTCACATGTGCATCACTAGAAAAAATTGTTAGGATTACAGGGTAACATATTTACAAATAACTATTATAACTGATTTATAAACTAACTACTATATCCCCTCCATTAGTGGTACAAGAGTCCACTATAATAATATAATAAAAAATTCAGCTTATTGAGTTTCAGATGACTTATTTTACAAGAAACAGGACAAAGACAGGTGTGTATTCAAGCCCCTGGGGTGGACTGTGTCTAGTTCAGAGATCCATCTGGCCTCTCTTTGTAATAAAATGGTCTTTCTATCACCCCCTTGTTTCAGAGGTTGTATTTGGTCTATAGGACAACATCTGAGACTAGACACAGAGTGGCCCTTTTTCAGAAAATGTTTAGCCACAGGCTGATCTGACTCCCCTTTCTCTAAAGCTTGTCTGATGCTGGACCTATGTACTGCCATTCTCTCCTTCAGCATACATTCGGCCTTTCCAATATACATGTCCCCACACTGGCACTTGATCATATAAACCACGTATTTGGACTCACAGTTTAATGGCTGTCTTATGTCATACCTCCTACCAGTTTGGCTGTGTGTGAATGTGTTGCCTAAGATTAGATTATCACATGTAGTGCATCCATGACACCTATATACACCTGGTTTTCTCTTCAGAAAATGTTTTACTGGTTTTTCATATTTATCAGTGGGGTCCGCCTGTACTAACATATCCTTCAAGGAGCGTCCCCTTCTATAAGAGAATATCGGGAGTTCTTTTGTGAAAGATTTTAATCTTTCACAAAAGAACTCCCGATATATATTTATGTTTTATATGTGTATATATATGTCTGTAAATACATATAAATACATATGTACACACATATATACATGTGTGTGTGTGTGTGTGTGTGTATATATATATATATATATATATATATATATATATATATATATATATATATTTCTATGTTAAAGCCTTTTGTCTTTTTTTCTAACACCTGAGACCTCATATCTTTTGAGCCCTTATAACTTTTTTGTGCAATATTTTTTTAAATAATTTTATTTTATAGTGTTTTTATGAGTGTAACTGTACTGTGTAGTTTATTCTTGATGGGTTTTGTGACACTTTTTTTGTTTAGCAAAACAGTTAACCAGATCTCTAAGGACGCGCTATCCCGACGAGCGTTAACTTCAATTGCGCTAAAGTGATCGCGTTTACTTTCAGCTTGTAATACAAGCAAAAAAACAGATGCGCACAAACACCCATGATAAACCCCTTTTCGCTCGTGCGTAACTTTTAGCACTCCACTTGTAATCTGGCGCTTTATGGCAGATCACATTTTGAGTTTAATATCTTTTTCATTTCTATGAGAAGATGCTCTTAAGGCAACTACATTGTGTAAGAAATTCAACCCTGTATAAAAGTTATGTGATAGTTTTTAAACTATGTCTCTTCAATAGGGATTAAAACAGAGAGCAACATCCACTGAAACTAATGAATTTTAATTCATGGGTCACGCTTTGAAGCTGGAAGATGTTCAGTTGGCGATCTTCCATCTGCAGTGTATTGAGATCTCTGTAAGACTAGCTAGTCATGGAAATGTGGTGCTTTGATTTTGGTCGGATTTGGGTCAGTAGATCATTTAGGGTGACTTGAATGACAGACAGTAAGAAATTTCTCATTAATAAAAAAATAAGAAAAATAATTAGTTACATTTGACCCTATCAACTATCAAATCCAGCATTTTTATTAGAAAATAGATATTAACCTCTTGGTTGCTAGTTTCAAAACAACACTACATAATGATGTTTAAAGAGAAATAGCAGTGCCTTGAAAAGGAATTATTGGTTTTTAAAGTAACAGCCATTTCACTCCTTGACTGCCAGATAAGCCTGCAATGCATTGTATACCCATCTCTGTACCCAACAGTGGTACAAAAGCCTAGGAACTTGTGCATAATACTGTTATAAAAATGTACCCAGTCTTATGACTCTCATTTTAATTACCTTATTTAATGCCAGAGTATAGGCTAATTTTTACTGAAATGTTATAAAAGGATTTTTTTTTTAATACAGTGTCCTCATTGTAAACATAAAAAAAGAAAAAAAAAAAGAAAATATACTTGGTTAACATCACATCATTATTAGCATTTAATATTCATGTTAATGTTTTTGTTTTAGCCAGTGGTATAATAAAAAATCTTAAATAATAATTTGTAATGATAATTCCTATCCATATATGCACCCAAAACCTGAAAATTCAATGTATAGAAGACAACTTAGCTGATGAATGCTAATTGTAAACTGATTGTGAATAAAGTGTATTTTTATTGTGTTTTAGTAACCAAAAAAATAAAAATGTGGGTGCTTAGGGTCATGTGATAGAAAGTGGTTTGATTGTGATTTGCAATATGCTGTTTCAGTACCAAATATTGCATTGACCAAGGATAAAGAACTTACGTTATTTCAAATATTTGGTTGGATATAATATACAGTTTTGCTTCTCAAAATACCAAATTTGTTTAATATAATCTTATATACACAGATTGAAATATGAACAATTATATTTTTGGAATAGTCTTACAAAGCACAAACATATTCTTATGTTTTTAAAGAAATGTAACTTACCAAAATAGGATGTAATTTGGAGGACCAGCACCAGCAGCAGTTTAGGACAATTCATCTTACACTTTGATCAGAACTTACAGCAAGACCCACATACCTCCTTCACAGTCCCCCTAGTTCTTTTCTCAGTTCCCATGGCAATGCCATCTCTTAGTAGAATAGCCTATTATTCACAAAAGGTATCTGAGGACACCAGTGTCTGCCTACTTGGTTCACCGCAATATCTCAGCTTACCTTCATGATCTGATGCCATAAGACAGCAACCGGCACGGGGGCATCTCTCATTCCCCTGGCACCTGTCTTGCTAAGATGAGCTGACTACTTGTACTGCTGTGTGTATCCTGGCCATCACCCCAAGGATTTAGTTTGTGTTTCAACTACAGTATGTACCCAGTGCACTTTTTTAATTAAATGTACTGTAACTTTGAAATGCTTTAAAGTGTCAGTTCTACAATGCCAAACTATGTATTACCACTGGCACAGGGAAATTTAAATGGACATAAAGCCATTTTTGTGTGCATATATCAGCAATTAAAACGAAATCACGAAAGCTCTGATTGTAAAATAAATTATTTAAAAGCATTTAAACTGCCATTTTCTTAGCAAATGTATTGTTTTGCAGCACCCTGTTGAAACCAATTTGCAACAGATATAAATACAATAAAAAGCAAAAAAAAAAACACACTACAGTGATCAAGCAATCAGTGTGTATAATGTAGTCCGGTAAGGCTTCAGAAGTCAGGAGCATGCACTTCCAATTCTCATGGAAACTGTAAAAACTATTGGAAGAATCGATCTACAATCGCCAAATGCACTTTCTCTCAACTAACAATTGACTTGATCCCCTCCAATCTGGTTTTTGCCCTAAACACTCTACAGAAACCGCTCTCACTAAAGTAACTAATGAACTGTTATCACCTAAAGCAAAAGGTCGTTACTCCTTACTTATTGGTCTTGATCTTTCTGCTGCTTTTGACACCCTCTCCTCTTTCAAATTCTCCATTTGTTTGACATCCTGGATACAGCTCTTTACTGGTTAGATTTCTATCTCTTTAACTGCTCATTTAGAGTTTCATTTAACAGTTTATCATGTAATCCTATGACCTCACTCATTAGAGGAACCACAAGGCTCTGTTCTGGGTCCCTTGGTTTTTTTCATATATCTATACTTCCCCCTTTGGAAAACTTATATCTTTCATTGGGTTCCATTAGCACTCTTATGCTGCTGATACTGAAATCTATCATCCCACTCTTGATATCCCACCCTCCTTACTCAGCCAGGCAACCAACCATATCTACTGTAGTTGACACACTATCTCCAACTCAATCTCTTAAAAATGGAGCTGGTTTTTTATTTCCCCCTCTCCCAGGCCCCCAACACCCGATATTTATCTTACTGTAGGAGACTCTGTCCTAGAAACATCAAACCTGGTCTGCTGTCTTGCAGTCACACTCTGAACTGTCATTAAAGGGACAGTAAAGTCATAATTAGACATTTGTGATTTAGACAGAACATACCATTTTGAACAACTTTCCAATTTTCTTCTTTTATTTAATTTGCTTCCTTCTCTTGTTATTCTTTGCTGAAAGGTGTATCTAATAAAGCTCAGGAGCAGCAAAGAACCTAGGTTCTGGCTACTGATTTGTGGCTGCATATATATATATATATATATATATATATATATACTGATTGCCATTGGCTCGCCCATGTGTTCAGTCAGCAAACAGTAGTGCATTGCTGCTCCTTCAACAAATTATACCAAGAAAATGAAGGAAATTTGACAATAAAAGGTAAACTGGAAAGTTGTTTAAAATTGTATGTTCTACCTAAATCATGAAAGAAAAATTTGGGGTTTCATGTCCCTTTAACTTGACATATACAAGTGCTTACTAAATCCTGCCATACACACCTACTCAATGTTTCTAGAATTCCCCCTTTCCTTACACAAGACGCTAGCAACAGGGACAGTCTACACCTTAGCCAACTTAAAGTCTTACTTCAGTTTAAGCTACAAATATCCTCCTGCACCCCTTTCTATATCATGCAACAGAAACAGTAAAAAAGTTATTTTAAAATGAGTATTGTTTGTGGTCACTTTGAAATGACTGCCAAGCTCAGCCCACTGATGACATCACAATCTGGGCTGCATTAAAAGCTTCACTAATTACAAAAGACTCACTTATTGGATTCAAAAGGCTGTCAATGCAATTCAGCAGAGTGCATAGATGCAGCCCAGGTCATGATATCATCAGTGGGCAGAGCTTGGCAGCCATTTCAAAGTGACCAGAAATAATAGTCATTTTGAAATAACTTTTTTACTGTTCCTGCTGCATGATATAGAAAGTGTGCAGGAGGATAATTGCAGCTTAATCTAAAAGAAGACTTTAAGATGACTAAAGTATAGACTGTCCCTTTAATTGGCTTCTCAAATCTTACCTCTCACCCCTCCAATCTATCATGATTGCTTCAGCTAGATTCATCCACCGGTCACTGATCCATCTTATCTTACTACTGCAACTTCAATCCACGTAACAAGCTACCCCAACCCTTCTAACTGTAGAATGTTAGCTCTTCAGCACAGGACCCTCTTCTATTAGTTTGTTTAGATTAATCTGTTTTGTGTATGTTCTTGAAATGAACATGGGCATTCTATGCCCCTGATTATGTGCTCCGTACCAAGAACTACAGAATTAGGTGGTGCTTTACAAATATATGAGAACAATAGTTACAATACAAATATTAATAACAAAAACAACACATCAGGTGATTCAATGATCAGCAGCATATGTGTGTAACCACCAAACGCAAGCTAGCTCACAGTAGTACATTGCGCTTCCTGAGCAAAACTAGGTATGCTTTTTTCAGTAAAACATAGCGAGAGAACAAAGTAATTTTAAATAATAAAAGTAAACTGAAAGTGTCTGCTGTGTCTGACCAATACATTTAAAGGGACAGTAAAGTCAAAAATTTTCATTCATGAAACAAAATGGAGAGCATGCAATTTAATTTTTTTTCCAATTTACTTCTATTATCTAATTTTCTCCATTCTCTTGGTATCCTTTTGTTGAAAAGAATACCTTGGTAGGCTCAGGAGCAGCAATGCACTTCTGGGAGAAAACTGCTGATTGGCATCTGTATATATGCCTCTTGTCATTGGCTCATTAGAAGTGTTCAGCCAGCTACCAGTAGTGCATTGCTGCTCCTTCATCAAAGGATACCAAAAGAATAAAGCAACTTTGATAATAGAAGTAAAATGGAAATTTATTTAACTGTGTCCTTTATATGAATCATGAACGAAAAATGTTTGGGTTTCTTGTCCCTTTAATTTTGACTTTCATGTCACTTTAAAAAAAAAAAAAATTAGTGTTCTAAACCTTTTTAGTCTTTTGGAAAAGACTCTTTTATTGTTATAGGATTGATCTGTTGTGATCAGTTCATTTATACTTGTTTTAAATCCCCTTAAACAAATAAACTAGAAGCAATACATTTTGTTTGGTCTGTGAAGTCTGCCTGAGAGCTCCTTTACAAGATTCATTACAGGAAAAAAATATCTTGACAACGCTGTGAATTTCTTGCATGTAAATAAACTTCCCCTGTACTTTGTATGGTTAGAGTTGGAGCTATAAGTCTAGGGGTAAGGCTAGGATTGTGTTGGGTTAGTTCTAGGGCTAGGCTTATGAAAAAGATGGGATAAAGCTTGTGTTAGACCTAGGGTTAGGATTGTATTTGTTAGTTTTAGGGCTAGGGTTATGATAAGGACAGGGTAAAGCTTGTGTTAGACATAGGGTTAGGATTGTATTTGTTAGTTTTAGGGCTAGGGTTATGATAAGGACAGGGTAAAGCTTGTGTTAGACATAGGGTTAGGATTGTATTTGTTAGTTTTAGGGCTAGGGTTATGATAAGGACAGGGTAAAGCTTGTGTTAGACATAGGGTTAGGATTGTATTTGTTAGTTTTAGGGCTAGGGTTATGATAAGGACAGGGTAAAGCTTGTGTTAGACATAGGGTTAGGATTGTATTTGTTAGTTTTAGGGCTAGGGTTATGATAAGGACAGGGTAAAGCTTGTGTTAGACCTAGGGTTAGGATTGTATTTGTTAGTTTTAGGGCTAGGGTTATGATAAGGACAGGGTAAAGCTTGTGTTAGACCTAGGGTTAGGATTGTATTTGTTAGTTTTAGGGCTAGGGTTATGATAAGGACAGGGTAAAGCTTGTGTTAGACCTAGGGTTAGGATTGTATTTGTTAGTTTTAGGGCTAGGGTTATGATAAGGACAGGGTAAAGCTTGTGTTAGACCTAGGGTTAGGATTGTATTTGTTAGTTTTAGGGCTAGGGTTATGATAAGGACAGGGTAAAGCTTGTGTTAGACCTAGGGTTAGGATTGTATTTGTTAGTTTTAGGGCTAGGGTTATGATAAGGACAGGGTAAACTTGTGTTAGAGCTAGGGTTAGGGGCCAGGTTAGGATTGTGTTTGGTTAGTTTTAAAGCTAGGGTTATAATAAAGATAGGATGAAGCTTGAGTTTCAGCTAGAGTTAGGGGTAAGACAAGGATTGTCTTCAGTTAGTTTTAGGGCTAGGGTTATGATTTTGATAAAGATAGGGTAAAGCTTGTTTTAGTGCTAAGGTTAGGGGTAAGGCTAGGATTGTGTTTGGTTAGTTTTAGGGCTAGGATAATATAAAGGACAGCCTAAGGCTTGTGTTAGAGCTAGGGTTAGGGATAAGGTTAGGATTGTGTTTGGTTAATTTTTTGGGGCTAGGGTTATAATAAAGATAGGATAAAGCTTGAGTTACAGCTAGGGTTAGGAGTAAGACAAGTGTGATGAGAGTGGGAAGTGACATCACCAGATTGGGGGCGGGGCTTGGGTCTGTTTGTCTGTGTCGCAGTTACTTAGTGAAATCAATGCTACCAGATGTGTGTTTCCATGCTCTACAATAAAATAGAGTTGTACCATCTTTGCTGTGTCCTGCATCTCATGACATGGTGTCAGAAGTATTTGCCTGCGCTTCTGTTTCCTGATCGATGACGATGTCAGAGTTTACCCCACCTGAGCCTTTTGATTTCTCTCAGCCTGCAGCTTGGCCCACATGGCGTCAGCGGTTTCAGCGCTTCAGGATTGCTTCCAAGCTGGACAAGGAGAGTAGTGAAGTACAAGCTAATTCTCTTTTATACTCTATAGGGAAAGATGTGGAGCCAGTGTTCAATGCCTTTACTTTCCAAGAAGGGGAAGAATTTGACTTTGAAATAGTTATGAATAAACTCAGTGCCCACTTTGTGCCCAAAAGAAATGTGATTCATGAGAGAGCTTGTTTTTTTTTTTTTTAAATAATTTTTATTGAGGTATTCAGAACATACAAAAACAAAATCAAATATTAATCATGGCAACACACCTATAGACATACAGCCAGACTCAAACATATACTACATAGGCATGTCTTAGAAACCTTGAACAACAGTAGATTCTCATCGGGAGAATATGCACAGAGCCATGTGTGATACCTCATTTTATGTATAAACATGTTAGCTTGGACAAGTCAAAAATAACTGAATAAATGTGAATTCTGAGACCTGGTTTTTGTAGAAAGGTTTTGAACAAGAACATGTAGGTCCTTGTGAGTCCACATCATTTAACTTCAGATATTATAGAAAACATCCCTCTAAAATATAAAAAGGGCACATACCCCATTAAAGGGATAAGTGGTGAGGACTACAGTGAGAGGGTGTTAAGTTTAGTTTCTCCATATACCCTTAAGGTTACTATAGGCTTGTGTAAAGCCTCAAATTGCGAAATAAATTAAGTGAAATACAACAAAACTTATAACTAAATAACATAAAAGAATTTTGTCTCATACCCAGAGGCCTTGATGGGCCATTCACAGCTCTTATATTGAATTTAATAGCATCTGCAACTAATAAACCGATATGAGGATATCAAAACATGAATTCTAAATAGGTAGGGCACAGTGGTGAGTTTAGGACACAGAGATATGCAGTCGGTATATGTAACATAGTTATAACACAGTGCAGCTTGCAGACACAAACACATTTAAGCTATAACACCCCTTACATAACTGCGCTGTGATGAGAGACCCATACAAGGGTGAACATTTATTTAAATAATTAGCCTATATGCTGTGTAGTGACCATTATGGAAATCTCAGTTATCTCCCTAACTTCACTAACTCCAGCACTTAAATTAGGAACAGAGGGGCCTAACAGTTAAACTATCATATGTCTTGTTTTTCATCTAGGCCAGTTCTCTTAGGAATGAAGGGTAGGGGACTCCCTCCATTCTAATCCAGGACAGGAGATACACTCTTTTACTAAATTCAGACTGAGTATCAAAGCTCTCGCAGCCCAACCATGTTAATATAGACCACTAATCAATTATATACATAAATATAAAGGAGACCCCTGCTCAGCTAAATAAAGCTCATACATTCAGTAATATGATTAAAAAGCAACATAGGAGCTGAATAATGTGTACCCCACACAGGGAGCCCTAAAACCAGTCATTACTGTGAAAAAAAAAAAGGGTCCAGTGATCCAGTGAACAGCGTTCTCATGGACCTCAACCTCAAATATTGCTATTGCCATTAGAGTCCTGAGCTCCAAAAGGCATATGTCTCAAGAACAGGATACAAAACCGGACCTGTGGGTCACGGAGTTACCAGAATATTGGGAGTGTCACCCCACACCAGTTCTTGCATGAATGCTAAAATACTGAGAGCCTTTTGCTGGTTCAGCGATCCTCTGCACCTCTAGGTCGGCAATTGAGATCCTGTAATTGTTAGCCGCCTGTAGATCAAACACTCCAGTCGGGCCATACACCCAGGAGCCGGCCGCTCTCCCACATGCGACCCCACCGAAGTTACCAGCCCAGTAGTACCTGCCAAAATAGATGCCGACTTTTTTCACCAAGCTCCAACCGCTAATGAAAAGCCTGCTGTCTCCTCTCATCTCTGTCTCAAGAATCCGCAGTTCCCTGTCCTGCGGGGCCATCGTTAGGCACACGTCCTCCAAACTGTTATCTGCGGCACTGACTTCTAGCTGCCTCAATGCTGATGCGTCATTATTAATGACAGCGCTCCCATCTTCCACTGGGGCCTCCCTGCTCACGTATTCAGCCATCTCAGAGCCAATATTCACCACTGTAGTGTATGGGGTTTCCACTAGCGCCATAAGGCGATCAAATCTGTCACGTATCTGCCGATCCGACTCTGCAAATAGAGCTTGTATTTGTATGCAAAATGCCTCTGCCATGGTCAGGTAAAATTCTGTGCTTAGAGCGCAAACTTTGGTTTCCAAAATTATGCAGATTAAAGGGAGTGAAGCATACTATTATTCACTCAAACCCGGGTCCCGGGGGGGGGGGGGGTGTTGGAGGCCCTAGAGAGCTTGTTTTCACAAACGTGCTCAGGGTTTGGGAGATTCTGTGGAGTCATTTGTGCACAGCCTGTATGAACTAGCTGAATTCTGTGAGTTTGGAGTTGCTAAAGAAGAGCAAATCAGAGACAGAATAGTCATAGGAATTGCAGATGCTGAATTCTCACTGAAGCTACAGTTAGAGTCTGATTTAACATTAGATGGGGATATTAGGATGGCCCGCCAGAGTGAACTGGTGAAAAAGCAAAGTGCTGATCTGAGGTCTGAGAGTATTGTGGATGAAGTGCAGCAGTTCAGGAGAGCTGCTAGTGAAAGGCACAGTGTGAGCGGTAGATCAAGGGCAGCAGATAGGCCCAGAATTGGATGGGGGCAGCCTGCCCAATGCAACTGTGCCCATGATCAAAGTGTCATATGCCCTGCTAAAGACAAAAGATGTAGAAAATGTAACAGCATGGGCCATTTTGAAGTGGTGTGTAAGAATGAATATATTAAGGAGATGCAGGAGGGTCAAGAAGTGTCCTTTGTGGGGTCTGTTGTTGAACGGCTGGGTTCAGAAGATGATTGGAGGGTTACGCTTACTGTAATGGGAGCCAAAGTTGCCTTTAAGATTGACACAGGAGCAGACATCACTGTAATGTCTCTTGCAGCATTCATGAAACTGCCTCGACAGCCCCAGCTGGCGAAAGTTACAACAAAAGTCCATAGTCCTGGTGGCCGCATTGATTGTGCGGGGAAATTTCTTGCCAGCTGCGTGTACATGCAATGGAAATTCACCATGTGGGTGCATGTGATTAGAGGTCAGTGTGTTAACAACTTATTGAGCAGAAAAGCAGCCTGTGGTTTGGGCCTGGTGGCCAGAGTGAATGAAATCTCCGAAGATATGTTTTGTGAATTGGGCCTACTGAATTGCAACCCAGTCCATATATCACTTAAAGGTGACGCAGTCCCATACAGCATTACAACTCCCCGTAGAATTCCGTTCCCGCTCATGCCTCAAGTGGAGAAGGAGCTTCTGCGTATGAAGAATATGGGGGTTATTGAAGAGGTTGTTGAAGCAACTGACTGGTGTGCCCCCATTGTGCCTGTTGCGAAGAAAAACGGGAAGGTACGCATATGCGTAGACTTGAAACGGCTGAATGAGGCGGTGAAGAGAGAGAGATATGTGCTACCGACACTTGAAGACATAGCTCCGAAATTGGCTGGGGCAAAGTTCTTCTCTACATTGGATGCTTCTAGTGGCTTCTGGCAGATACCTCTAGATCCAAAGTGCCGTAAACTGACTACCTTCATTACACCAGTAGGTCGGTTTTGCTTTTGCAGACTCCCCTTCGGGATATCCTCTGCTCCTGAAATCTTCCAAAGAGAAATGAGTTCTCTCCTAAGAGACCACGTGGGCACGGCAGTCGTCATGGACGACAAATTAGTGCATGGGTCTACATTAGAGGAACATGATCAGCGATTGAGAGTCCGGGCTGAAGCTAAACAAAGAGAAATGCCATTTTAGGAAAGCTGAGTTATGTTACTTTGGGCCTATCATCAATGGGGATGGCATCAAGCCAGATCCCGAGAAAATTTGTGCTATTGAACAGATGAAAAGTCCTTCTGATGTACATGAGCTGAGACAAATATTGGGCCTTATAAATTATGTGGGCAGGTTCCTTCCAGATTTATCCACAATACTACACCCTAACGCAGAGTTGCTAAAGAAAGATGTTGCCTGGGTCTGGGGACCTTCACAGGAAGAATGTTTTATGCAGGTCAAGTCCCTGCTGGGGTCTGCCCCAGTGTTGGGGTTCTACGACCCTTCCAAAAAGACTGTTGTTAGTGCTGATGCGAGCAGTTATGGATTAGGGGTCGCCCTCCTGCAGCTGAATGAAAACAAACTACAGCCCATCTCCTATTGTTCCCACACACTGACGGCTGCTGAGTCAAAATACGCTCAAATTGAGAAAGAGTGCCTGCCCACAGTTTGGGCCTGTGAGCACTTTCAGCGTTACCCAGTGGGTTTAGAGAAATTTAGTCTGGAGATTGATCATAAACCGCTAGTCCCTCTAATCAACTCCTATGATCAGTGGCGTAGCGTGGGTTGTCAGCGCCCAGGGCAAGGTAAGAATTGCGCCCCCCTAACCCATTAGCACTGACTGAGTCTCTTCCACCAGTACAGTAGGTAACACTGCAAACACTCAGACTGAAAATTGTCTGATCAATGTGACGCATTGCATTGGGAACCTTTGATTATAAGCATCTCTTCTCATGTCATTACAGCTTAGCCTTGGCCCTTGGGTATACGTGCTGCCCTGCACTCTGTAACTTCATTATAACTTTTACATGCTATGGCTGATAGGATAAAGGGATGCCGGTGGCTATATTGACTACAAATTGTCACAATCATTACCTCACAATGCAGGATTAAACATACTAAGAGGAATGTTAACACGGTCCAGGAACACCCTGAAATTTGCAAACACTCAGACTGAAAATTGTCTGATCAATGTGACGCACTGCATTGGGAACCCTTGATTACAAGCATCTCATGTCATTACAGCTGAGCCTTGGCCATTGGGAATACGTGCTGCCCTGCACTCTGTAACTTCATTATAACTTTTACATGCTATGGCTGATACATAGCATGTACAAGTTATAATGAAGTAAGTTACAGAGTGCAGGGCAGCACGTATTCCCAATGGCCAAAGCTCAGCTGTAATGACATGAGAAGAGATGCTTGTTGTAATCAAGGGTTCCCAATGCAGTCAGTGTGTCACATTGATCATACAATTTTCAGTCTGAGTGTATGCAAATTTCAGGGTGTTCCTGGACTGGACCGTGTTAACATTCCTCTTAGCATGTTTAATCCTGCATTGTGAGCTAGTGATAGTGACAATTTGTAGTCAATATAGCCACCAACATCCCTTTATCCTATCAGCCATAGCATGTAAAAGTTATAATGAAGTTACAGAGTGCAGGGCAGCACGTATAAACAAGGCAGGGCCAAGGCTCAGCTGTAATGACATGAGAAAAGATGCTTGTAATCAAGGGTTCCCAATGCAGTGCGTCACATTGATCAGACAATTTTCAGTCTGAGTGTTTGAAAATTTCAGGGTGTTCCTGGGCTGGACCGGGTTAACATTCCATTCCTCTTAGCATGTTTAATGGCTGCATTGTGAGCTAGTGATAATTTGTAGTCAATATAGCCACCAACATCCCTTTATCCTCTCCTCCAGGCTCCCACATTACTTACCTTTTAAAGTCACGGGTGGGCACGACGCACTAGAGACAGTATTCCTCCACTTCTTGCTCCCTCGCTCCCTCCTGACCTGTGTGCTGGGAGTAGGAGGAGTCAGGACCCGACGTGCTAACTAGTGACATAAACCGTAACGCTAGTCAGCAGGTAACGTTCGGACAGAGTCGGATTACACTTACAGGCGGCACAGACTCACAGATGACACTGACTGACAATTGAAGTTCACACTTGCTTGAGACTCAAGACAGAACAGCAGGGCGCCTGTTAGAATGTTTATTCTCCCTTTGCTTGCTAAGTTTCCAAAGCACTGCTGGAGTCTGGGACTGACTGTCACAGTCTACTATCTGGTGGAGGCTTTGCGCCCCCCATAATTATGCGCCCGGGGCAACCGCCCCTGTGGCCCCCCCCCCACGCTACGCCACTGCCTATGATATTGACAAAACAACCCTAAGATGCCAGAGACTTCTAACGAGGCTGCTCAGGTTCAACGTTCAGGCAGTGCATGTGCCGGGGAAACAACTGATTGTGGCGGATACACTGTCCAGGCTCCCACTGGCTGCTGCTGAAGAGTATTCAACGGAATTGGATGCGAAAGTGTATGTAGATTCAGCTCTGGCCATTTCTGCAGGGAAACTAGAACAAATAAAGAAAGAGACATATTTAGATACAGACCTTCAAGAAGTTATAAAGTACATAAAAGAAGGTTGGCTCGAGAGTCGGGCAGCCTGGATGTCTTTAAGTTCTTACCAGTCAGAGAGGTCGCAGCTCACGGAGCTGAATGGGTTGGTGCTGTTCCAGGACCGCATTGTTATTTTTCTCTGTGAAGGGGCACAGTGTGCAAAAAGAATGTGCACCCTGAGGAATTTAATAAAAATGAACATGCATGGAAGTTATTCCAGCTTCTGTTCTATCTCATGGAGTGCTGTTCTCTCTCTTTCGATTTTTATGCAAATTATTCTTGGGTCACCCTAAGAGTAATGGGGAAACCAGACGTGGACTCCATGCACACTTGCCCTTAGAGAGATACAACTGCACCTCACTGACGAGGCCCATAGGAGGCCGAAACGATCGTCTGGGGTTGTTGCTTCCCTTGTTCAGAGAAGAATTGCCTGGTATTTCGGTGCTGGACTGTCATTGGGCAGGGTCAGACTGATATGCTTCAGGATATTTTTTCTCTGTGAAGGGGCATAGTGTGCAAAAAGAATGTGGACCCTGAGGAATTTAATAAAAATGAACATGCATGGAAGTTATTCCAGCTTCTGTTCTATCTCATGGAGTGCTGTTCTCTCTCTTTCGATTTTTATGCAAATTATTCTTGGGTCACCCTAAGAGTAATGGGGAAACCAGACGTGGACTCCATGCACACTTGCCCTTAGAGAGATACAACTGCACCTCACTGACGAGGCCCATAGGAGGCCGAAACGATCGTCTGGGGTTGTTGCTTCCCTTGTTCAGAGAAGAATTGCCTGGTATTTCGGCGCTGGACTGTCATTGGGCAGGGTCAGACTGATATGCTTCAGGATATTTTTTCTCTGTGAAGGGGCATAGTGTGCAAAAAGAATGTGCACCCTGAGGAATTTAATAAAAATGAACATGCATGGAAGTTATTCCAGCTTCTGTTCTATCTCATGGAGTGCTGTTCTCTCTCTTTCGATTTTTATGCAAATTATTCTTGGGTCACCCTAAGAGTAATGGGGAAACCAGAAGTGGACTCCATGCACACTTGCCCTTAGAGAGATACAACTGCACCTCACTGACGAGGCCCATAGGAGGCCGAAACGATCGTCTGGGGTTGTTGCTTCCCTTGTTCAGAGAAGAATTGCCTGGTATTTCGGCGCTGGACTGTCATTGGGCAGGGTCAGACTGATATGCTTCAGGATATTTTTTCTCTGTGAAGGGGCATAGTGTGCAAAAAGAATGTGTACCCTGAGGAATTTAATAAAAATGAACATGCATGGAAGTTATTCCAGCTTCTGTTCTATCTCATGGAGTGCTGTTCTCTCTCTTTCGATTTTTATGCAAATTATTCTTGGGTCACCCTAAGAGTAATGGGGAAACCAGACGTGGACTCCATGCACACTTGCCCTTAGAGAGATACAACTGCACCTCACTGACGAGGCCCATAGGAGGCCGAAACGATCGTCTGGGGTTGTTGCTTCCCTTGTTCAGAGAAGAATTGCCTGGTATTTCGGCGCTGGACTGTCATTGGGCAGGGTCAGACTGATATGCTTCAGGATATTTTTTCTCTGTGAAGGGGCATAGTGTGCAAAAAGAATGTGCACCCTGAGGAATTTAATAAAAATGAACATGCATGGAAGTTATTCCAGCTTCTGTTCTATCTCATGGAGTGCTGTTCTCTCTCTTTCGATTTTTATGCAAATTATTCTTGGGTCACCCTAAGAGTAATGGGGAAACCAGACGTGGACTCCATGCACACTTGCCCTTAGAGAGATACAACTGCACCTCACTGACGAGGCCCATAGGAGGCCGAAACGATCGTCTGGGGTTGTTGCTTCCCTTGTTCAGAGAAGAATTGCCTGGTATTTCGGCGCTGGACTGTCATTGGGCAGGGTCAGACTGATATGCTTCAGGATATTTTTTCTCTGTGAAGGGGCATAGTGTGCAAAAAGAATGTGCACCCTGAGGAATTTAATAAAAATGAACATGCATGGAAGTTATTCCAGCTTCTGTTCTATCTCATGGAGTGCTGTTCTCTCTCTTTCGATTTTTACGCATTGTTATTCCTGTCAGCATGAGGCAGGAGATGTTAAACAGGATTCACGATGGCCACTTAGGCATTACAAAGTGCAGAGAAAGGGCAGCTACGGCTGTATGGTGGCCTGGGATCAGTTCCAACATTTCAAGTCATCTGTCTAAATGTGCCTTTTGCCGGGAACGCCGGCCTACTCAGAGAAGGGAGCCCTTTGATTTCTACTCCGCTGCCTGCAGGCCTGTGGCAGAAAATAGCTGCTGATTTGTGCAAACTGCACGGGAAAAAGCTCCTAGTCATGATCGACTACTATTCCAGGTATTTGGAAATTACACCTATGAATAAAATCACAAGTCAAGCCGTTATCACTCGTCTCAAGAGCTTGTTCGCCTGGTGGGGCATACCAATGGAGTTGGTAAGTGATAACGGAATGCAGTTCGCTTCAACAGAGTTCAGTTTTTTCAGCAGAGAATATGATTTTATACATTCCACGTCAAGTCCACATTACCCGCAGGCTAATGGAATGGCTGAAAGGGCAGTTCAAACAACAAAATTCATTTTGAAGCAATCTGAGCCGTACCTGGCCCTCTTGTCCTATAGGGTGACTCCCATTCAAGCCACGGGGTTTAGCCCGGCACAGCTGATGCTAGGACGCCAGATTCACACCACCTTACCCTCTGTGGGTGTCTTCCAGCCAACTAGCTCTATTCCTCAGGACGAAGTCCTTAGGAGGGATGAAGAGGCAAAAAAGGGCTATCAATTCTTCTACGACAGGAGACATTCTGTGAGGCCCTTGCAGGAGCTGAATGCGGGGCAAAGTGTCAGAATTAAACTGGATGATGAGAAGAAATGGAAGACGCCTGCTACGGTAATTGGACGCTCTCCAGAACCAAGGTCTTATGTAGTCCTTACTGATGGAGGGACAGTTACACGCCGTAATTGAAAACATCTTCAGCCTGTACCTGAGAGTTTGAAACTGGATGCCTCATTACCACCGCCGGTGGGATCCCTTTTTTTTAAAGGGGCGCCTTCCCCTCAGCAAGATCACAGCGGGGATATGTCTTTGCCTCCAGCAGACTCTCAATCACCTTCTTCTGTATCAGAGGACAGTTCATGTAGAGTTACATCAAGCGGAAGAGTGGTGAAACTTCCGGCCCGATATCGGGATTAACTTTAGTTAGAACAGTGACTGGAAGTATGGGCAGAATAATCCCATAGTCACTGTGGACTAGGGTAGTCTAACCCGATGTTCAAGTCAAGATGTAATTCATGTTGTTTATATTTTCTGTAACTTGTTATTTGTTATATACTATACAAAACTGTTGTTGTATACCTTGTTATTTGTTATATTCAAATGAAAAAAAAAAAAAGTATACTTCGGCCTTTGAAAAGGGAAAAGATGTGATGAGAATGGGAAGTGACGTTATCAGATTGGGGGTTGGGCTTAGGTCTGTTTGTGTCACAGTTACTTAGTGAAATCAATGCTACCAGATGTGTGTTTCCATGCTCTACAATAAAATAGAGTTGTACCATCTTTGCTGTGTCTTGCATCTCATGACAACAAGGATTGTGTTTGGTTAGTTTTAGGGCTAGAGTTATGATAAAGATAGGATAAAGCTTGAGTTACAGCTAGGGTTAGGGGTAAGACAAGGATTGTCTTTGATTAGTTTTAGGGCTAGGGTTATGATAAAGATAGGGTAAAGCTTGTTTTAGTGCTAAGGATACGGGTAAGGCTAGGATTGTGTTTGGTTAGTTTTGGTTAGTTTTATGGCTAGGATTATAAGGACAGGGTAAGGTTTGTGTTAGAGTTAGGGTTAGGGGTAAGGTTAGGATTGTGTTAGGTTAGTTTTAGGGCTAGTTATGATAAAGATAGGATAACGCTTGAGTTACAGCTAGGGTTAGGGGTAAGACAAGGATTGTCTTTGGTTATTTTTAGAGCTAGGGTTATGATAAAGATAGGGTAAAGCTTGTTTTAGTGCTAAGGTTAGGGGTAAGGCTAGGATTGTGTTTGGTTAGTTTTAGGGCTAGGATTATGATAAGGACAGGGTAAAGCTTGTGTTAGAGCTAGGGTTTACGGGTGAGCTTAGGATTGTGTTTGGTTAATTTTGTGGGGCTAGGGTTATGATAAAGATAGCATGAAGCTGGAGTTACAGCTAGGGTTAGGCGTAAGACAAGGATTTTGTTTGGTTAATTAGGGCTAGGGTTATGATAAAGACAGGATGAAGCTTGTGTTAGTGCTAGGGGTAGGGATAAGACAAGGATTGTGTTTGGATTAGGGTAGGGTAAATTAGAGCTAAGGTTAGGGGTAAGGTTAGGATTGCTTTTCATTAGTGAGACCGGAAGGGGAGGAGCTACGTGACTGGTGGCGTGTAGCGGTGCTCTGAGAATGGAGAGAGCAAACTGTCAGTATATACACATTGAATTATATTTATAGAAACCAGATTATGAATCAGATGATACACACTTATGCTGTTACAATATTCTTTACAAAGCAAACCAAATGTACCTTTAAAACTAACCTTATTCACAATGAATCTCCCAAATTAGAGTCACATTAAAATACCACAAAATGGACCGCTAACTTTCGGACAAGTATAATTAAGCTACTTAGATCATAACTGTAATTAAAAACATCAGAAATTATATATATTATTAATGCAAACAGCCAATTTGTCTGAGCTGAAATAAATCTTGTTTAGCTACAATAATAATAATTCTAATATATATATATATATATATATATATATATATATATATATATATATATATATAAAATTGCACATATCAATTACTTAGCACCAAATATGACGAGTTTTAAACTACACAGGACTATTAATATGAGCTTAAAATACAAAGTATTCTCTTTAAATTTACCAGCTGTAATCTAACTCTTAGAATGCCTTTGATTTAAATAAATATATATATATATATATATATATATATATATATATATATACATACACACTTAATAGTTTCTTATACTTTACCCAAATAACCAAATCAATGTTTCATTTCCGGAATTTCTCGTGGGTCATCTATGGAGGGTTTACTCACAATGTGCAAAGGTACAGTCCGCAAAATTGTTAATCTTTCTTTGTTCAAGAAAGTGTCCCTAAAATGGCAGAATATACTTGGCACCAAAACCTATGTATTTTTCTCCCCAAAGGTTAATGCTTCCTTGAGTCCGTCTCTCCCTGTCTTAGAGTGTGTATGGACCTTTATTTAAAAAAAATAAAGAATTCCTCCTCCTTTTCTTTAATCATTCCCACAAGATTTTGATAGGCCCTTACCGGTGCTTGTCTCTGATTCACCCTTGGATCTGAACATCTCGTAGGTTATTTGGGAGACGCCTCCCTGAGTAGCCATTTATCTTTTGGCTGCGATACCATCTCTGATCTATAGGTGGCAGCAGACACCCAGAAATGCAGTTTTACCATCAAATATTGCTGCAGTTTAACTATCTAAAACATTTTTTTATCAAATACACTATTTCTTTATATTAATAAACCTGTCTGGTCATATATCTGTCCCATCTAAGATAATCCAGTATGCATTCATAGACACCAGTCATGAGTCTATTTCTAGTATCATACTAGTATTATTTTAAAATGCATTTAAAGTTGCATTTGATTATTTTCCGAGATTAATCCAAACACAGCATATTTTACATTCAGTACACCTTTTGCTGAGTGCACTTAAACATATGTTACAATTTATGGGACAACCACACATGTACTTGTCAGAGGCCTGAAAAAACAAATAAAAGAATAGGTTATTAATTTTGAAATAGATTTGACATTTTAAATTAACTGTATAGCTACTTATTAAATTCATTAAATATTTATCCAACATGCTACTGCTATGCACTGCTTCTTAGGTCCACAAATACACATTTTTATACAATATTGAAAATTATACAAGTTGTACTTTAAAAATGAATTTTAGTTACAATGTAAAACGTGTTTCTGCTTAGCTAGCTTGATGTGTATCCAACTCAGCAGGGACAATTTAACACTTGGATGAGGACAGCTGTATCCTCCGAGTAAGTTTGTATATTCCCTTATTCTTGCAGATGGAGCGACTAGTTTTTCAGATATGAATAAAATTCTTTACACAGGCCTCTTTTGAAATGGATAATTTGAGATATCCTGGCCTGTAATGTGTACCTAGTTACAGCAAGGAGTCTGTGTCATCTTGAGATTTTACAGATGTGAGTTCCTTTGTTCTCAGATGTTCTGTTAATCAGGAGAAAGGGGGGCTGTGTCACAAACAGCCTCACAAATAAGTGGATCATTTGGTGTAGACAAATTATATATATATATATATATATATATATATATATATATAATATAACACTCACAGATATCCTGATGAAACCGAAAATCGCCCCAATTAACTGAAGGAGCCTAAAGGCAAGCTAGCCTTGGCAGTAAATCTGAAATTGAATCTCAAAGGAGCTTGAATTGGCCAAGCGGCTGTAGACAGCACAGCATATAATATATAAATACATTGGCAATTGCTCCAGGGGAAAAAAAAATCTGTGGTGGTGTAATTTTTTAAAAAAAAAAAAATTTTTTATTGAGGTTTTGCATAAAAAACATAAAACATAGTACGCCTTTTGATAACAAGAAAAGATAGAGTACGATCGGGTTGATTGACACCTCCCTGTTGACGGCCGCGAGTCTGCAGGGGGCGGCATTGCACCAGCAGCTCTTGTGAGCTGCTGGTGCAATGCTGAATATGGAGAGCGTATTGATCAGGTCTGACAGACATTTGATAATTCGGCCTCTAAGACTCAAGGATATTTGGAGGATTCAGAACCCCTTACTTAAAGGTTTTTTCGTGTGAATCACAAAGACATAAGACTATGTCAAGGATTGATGCATTCCTGGTGTCAGACAATTTACTGGGCACAGAATTATCAGCAGATATTAAAGAAATTATGTTATCAGATCATGCAATTCTAGGCCTCAAGGTTCAAATCAAAACTCTCAATTTCAGTAATTTTACCAAATTTTATTTCCCCAAATATCTAGTGGCAAATTCACAATTTAAAGCTTGGCTGAGACAGAAATTGTATGAGTTTGCCTCATTTAATGAGGAATATAAAAATAAAAGCGTAATATTTTGGGAAACATTTAAATCAGTAATAAGAGGAGAAATAAAATCTTATTTAGTTGGTAAAAAACGTGAGATGCAGGCTAATGATCAATACAATATATACAATACGATACAATACTCTAGCCACCTGGGCAATTGCTTTAATGCATATGTAAGTGATACATCTAAATCGTTGTGGGACAAATATATTAAGGCTAAAAAAGAAAGGGAGACGTTTCTTAGCCAAAAAATGAGACAGGAAGAATTGAGAACAAGAGCCGTCTATTATAGACATAGTGGTAAGGCTGGGAATTTTTTTGACTACCCTAGTAAAATGTAAGCATAAAAAACAATGCATTGAAGCAATTAGAATAGGGGTAAAAGAGTCTCAAACATCAATGAAATAAGTACACATATATTTGAATATTTTCAAAAAGTGTATGAGGAAGGGGCGATATGTCAAAATGCAAAAGCACAATTCTGGGATAAAATTAGGTTACCTAGGTTAGCGGAAGAAAAATTAGAAATTTTAAATAGCCCAATATCCCAGGAGGAGATAAGACAGACAATTAAAGCAACAGCTGATAATAAAGCACCTGGCCCCGACCAAATACCTTTATTATTTGTATAAATACCTTTGTATAAATACCTTTGTATAAAATGATGGGAGAGGATATAGTACCAACATTAGAATCCTTATTTAATACAATTTTTACCCAAGGAAGCATGCAATCTAAATATTTTACTGCATCGTTAATCTTGAAAAAGGACAAGGATCCTGAGGACCTTAATGCATATAGGCCAATTTCGTTGTTAAACAACGATTACAAAATACTTTCTAGCATCATTGCACAGAGATTAAAGAAAGTAATGGATTCCCTCATACATAAAGACCAGGTGGGATTTATACCAGGAAGAAATGCAACGGTCAACCTGAGGAAATTACAGTTAACCATTGACTATTACTTGCATCAACTCAATAAAAAACAGGCTGTACCCAAATCAGATAATGCTTTTATAGCAACTGACGCTGAAAAGGCATTTGATACGATTTCTTGGGACCATCTTTTCACAGTGATACAAAAGTTTGGAATTACTGGGAATTTCCTCAGATTTGTTTAGATTATTTACAAAAATCCGCTGGCTAATATATTAGTTAACGGAAATATTAGACAGGGGTGCCCTCTATCACCATATCTATTCAATTTAGCTCTTGAACCACTCACAGTTTATCTTAGAAAATAAATTGAGGGTATCTGGCTAGGGAGAAGAAAAATCACTTTGTTGCTTTATGCAGACAATTTATTAGTCTTCTTAAAAGATTCTAAAAGGAATATCCCCTTGTTAACCTAAATTCTTGAAAAGTTTAGTGCCTTTGCGGGTTACAAAGTAAATGTAGCTAAATCTGAGATTTTTTGGATCCATAAAAATAGGAATAGTTGTAAAGAATGCCCATTTAAAGAAGCCAAGAATGAACTTAAATACCTGGGCATAAAATTTTAAAAAAATCCTAATGAGTGGTAAGACTTAAACTATCCAAGTATTTTTTATAAAGATCTTTAAAGATCTATCTTTTTGGTCTAGATTCCCGCTGTCCTTATCGGGCAAAATTAATTTGATCAAAATGGTGTTTTTTTCCTAAATTACTCCACCTAATACAAAATTTACTGTTATTTATTAAACACAAAGATTTAGCATTATTTAAATGAAATTGCATGAGGTTTTTGTGGGGGAAGAAGCAGAGGGCGATAAGCCTAAAAAAATGACCTATTTTAGGAGAGAGAGGGAGGTTTCGCCCTACCAGATATTGAATTATATAATCTAACAGGGATGGGGAAAATAGCAATGGACTGGCTAATGGAAACAGAATATTACTCAATCAGGGAATTGGAGGAACAAATAGTTAACCCATATACATTAAAGGCACTTCTCCACCGTAAAGGAAAACTACCAATGGGGGTTAGATCTATGATTACCGTTCAAAATGTGATAATTGCATGGCAAAAAATGTTGAAAATTGCACAAGCTAATCCCGGGTGGTCTAAATATTTAACAATATGTGGAAACCCTAATTTTGAACCTGCATTCATTTCCAAAGTATTCTAGAGCTGGAAGCAGAAAGTGCTAGTTCACTTGGAACAGTTAAAAGAAATAGACTCTAGAAACTGTAAAACATTCCAAGAGTTAAAAGGAGAGTTTAACTTACATGATAAAGAATTTTCTGCATATTTGCAAAGGATTAAATGAAAGGATTAAAGGTCTTTTAGATGATAATTCTTGGGTAGTTTTACAGTCTATCCTAAATTTATATAAACAAGTTACCACTATCTCTGTTTCATATAAAGCACTTAAATCTTTACAAAGCACAAAGAACATAGAAAGAATCGCTAGTGGTTGGTGCCAGTATTATGATATAATTCATAGAAGTGTCCAACTAGTAGACAAAGCTTGGGTTAGGGATAAGACAAGGATTGTGTTTGGTTAGTTTTAGGGCTAGGGTTAGAATTAGGATAGGGTAAAGCTTGTGTTAGAGCTAGGGTTAGGGGTAAGTTTAGGATTGTGTTTGGTTAGTTTTAGCGCTAGGGTTTGGAATAGGGTAGGGTAAAGCTTGTGTTAGAGCTAAGGTAAGGGGTAAGGTTAGGATTGTGTTTGGTTAGTTTTAGGGCTAGGGTTATGATAAAGATAGGATAAAGCTTGTGTTAGAACTAAGGTTAGGGGTAAGGTTAGGATTGTGTTTGGGTTAGTTTTAGGGCTAGGGTTAGGATTAGGATAGGGTAAAGCTTGTGTTAGAGCTAAGGTTAGGGGTAAGGTTAGGATTGTGTTTGGTTAGTTTTAGGGCTAGCGTTAGGATAGGGTAAAGCTTGTGTTAGAGCTAAGGTTAGGGGTAAGGCTAGGATTGTGTTTGGGTAAGTTTTAGGGCTAGGGTTAGGATAGGGTAAAGCTTGTGTTAGAGCTAAGGTTAGGGGTAAAGTTAGGATTGTGTTTGGTTAGTTTTAGGGCTAGGGTTATGATAAAGATACGATAAAGCTTGTGTCGGAGCTAAGGTTAGGGGTAAGGTTAGGATTGTGTTTGGGTAAGTTTTAGGGCTAGGGTTAGGATAGGGTAAAGCTTGTGTTAGAGCTAAGGTTAGGGGTATAGTTAGGATTGTGTTTGGTTAGTTTTAGGGCTAGGGTTATGATAAAGATAGGATAAAGCTTGTGTTGGAGCTAAGGTTAGGGGTAAGGTTAGGATTGTGTTTGGTTTAGGTTTAGGGCTAGGGTTAGGATTAGGATAGGGTAAAGCTTGTGTTAGAGCTAAGGTTAGGGGTAAGGCTAGGATTGTGTTTGGTTAGTTTTAGGGCTAGGGTTAGAATTAGGATAAGGTAAAGCTTGTGTAAGAGCTAAATTTAGAGTTAAGGTTTTGTTAGAGCTAAGGTTAGGGGTAAGGCTAGGATTGGGTTTGGTTAGTTTTAGAGCTAGGGTTAGGATTAGGATAGGGTAAAGCTTGGGTAAGAGCTGAAGTTATGGGTAAGGCTAGAATTGTGTTTCGTTAGGATTAGGATAGGGTAATGCATGTGCTAGAGCTAAGGTTAGTGTTAAGGATATGATTGTGTTTGGTTAGTTTTAGGGCTAGGGTTATAATAAGGACAGGGTAAAGCTTGTGTTAAACCTAGGGTTAGGGGTAAGGTAAGAATTGTGTTTGTTTAGTTTTAGGGCTAGGGTTAGGATAAAGACAAGATAAAGCTTGAGTTAGATCTAGGTTTACGGGTAAAGTTACAATTGTGTTTGGTTAGTTTTAGAGCTAGGGTTAGGATTAGGTTTGGGTAAAGCTTGTGTTAGAGATAGGGTTAGGGGTAAGGTTAAGATTGTGTTTAGTTAGTTTTTGTAATGCTCATGGGATTTTCCACTATCAGACCTAACTCGGCCAGTTGTCTTCATATCCCAGCATCGAACTGGAATTATAGGGAATATCCCAGAGCAGAGAAAGTTAAAGTTTGCAAAAGAGGTAAGCAGTACTTACAATAGGCAGGGTAGTCTTTAGCGGCAACAGGCAGGGAATTAGTGGCTAGGTGGTTCAAGGGAAAACCACTTGAAGGACTGATAACCAACAGGATAGCCTTTGACAGAAACAGATAGAGAAAACAGCAGTCCAAGGGTAAACCACTATAATGGTGAGGCAGGCAAAGTTCGGCAACAGTAAGGCAGTTCAAAGGTTCAAGGGATAAACAGGTAGAGTGGTCAGGCAGGCAAAGTTCAGCAATAGAATAGCAATCCAGTACTTCAGGGGGTTAATCATTTGCAGCGGCAAAGAGTTTGGACAAATTTGAAGCAGTGAAAGATTTAAAGTTATTCGCAAGGAAATTGGTTTGTCATAAGCTCTTTGCGGGTGATAATGATGGGGATCTTGAGTTTGAGGATGTGTTGGCTACTTTGGAATCCTTACAATGTGATGAAGAGGTGGGTGACACACAGGGAGAACAACAAACTCTTAATAGTGGTTTGAAACCCAAGTCAAACTACATGCCCAACCTTAATAAAGTTATGGCGGTTTCTATTTTTGTGAAACTGGTTGAAGGTGACATTATGAAACTCGACAGTGAGGGTCCAATTGTAGATAATTTAACGTCTGGTGAAAGGAGAGCTCTCTATGAGCTTGGCAGCAATAAAAACCTATTAAGCCATCTGATAAGGGGGGCAATTTAGTGTTACAGGACACCTCCAGATACAGAGAAGAATGTTACAGACAGCTTAATGACCATACACAATATAGAAAACTTGAGAGTTGCCCTATTGAATTCATTTTGTCCAAATTGCATGATATACTAAAATTTGGCCTTCAACGTAATATTATAACCAAAACAGAATTTGATTTTTTACTACCACACAATCCCAAGATACCAACATTCTATACTATTCCAAAGGTCCATAAAGAGGGTTGTAAATATCCCCCGGACGCCCTATTGTGGCGGGCATAGATGGGCCTTTGGAAGGGATTGGAGAATATATTGATCACTTTTAAAAAACCTTTTGTAACATATTTGACTACATATGTACAAGATACACCTGATTTTTTGAGGAAAATTAGTGGCCTTAATGTTGCTGAGGATATGATATTGGCAACAATTGACATTGAGTCATTGTACTCTAGCATTCCTCATGCAAAAGGATTACAGGCAACTAGATATTTCCTACAACAAAGGGGCACTGCCTTCCAGCAACATACAGATTTCATCTGTGAATTGCTTGAATTTGCATTGACCAATAATCTGTTTGTTTTTGATGACCGATATTTCTTACAGATAAGGGGCACGGCTATGGGGGCGAAATATGCGCCCTCATACGCGTGCCTCTATCTTGGGTTCTGGGAAAATATCAATGTCTTAGACTCGACCACAGTGAGTGAACACATCTCTGTGTGGCTTCGCTACATAGATGACGTGTTCCTCCTGTGGAAGGGGACCCCACAACAATTACAGTTGTTTGTCAAATCCTTGGACAATGAGATATTTAATCTCAAATTTACCCTGACCTCTGATCCAGTAGCAATTAACTTCCTGGATGTTACGGTGACAGTTCATGAGGGTACCTTAAGAACTAAGGTATATCGGAAACCTACATCGACCAATAGCATTTTAAGAGCCGATAGTTTCCACCCCAAACATCAAGTTAGAGGCATACCAGTATCTCAATTCTTTCGAGCTCGAAGGAACTGTACATCCAGGGAAGATTTTGCTTCTGAATCAAGAGAATTAACTAGACGATTTAGGGGTAGAGGCTATCCGAAAAAACTGATCAGTCAGGCATATCAACGTCAGTGTGATCAAACTCAAGAGGATAGCATCTTTAAATCATCTAAAAATAATTCACAAAGGATTACACTTACAAACAACAGGGGAAGATCAGATACATCACTGGGTACAATGACAAGTGGGAGGGCATTAGAAAAATTATGAAACGCCATTGGTATATACTCCAAAGCGATTCTAAGCTTAACAAAGCGTTACCTCCTCAACCCTTGATGACTGCACGTAGGGCACCAAACCTTCGTGATAGTCTAGTATATAGTCACTACATCAGACCCCAACCCAAATTCAATTGGCTTAGTAAAACTAGCTTGGAACCTGGCTGTTATCCCTGTAAGCAGTGTAAGGCCTGTAATTATATAGAAAAGATTTGATTTTTCTCTGATTACAGGGGCAAGGTCTATAAGATTAGATAAAAAATTACCTGTCGTACGGAAGGTCTAGTATATTTAGCTAAGTGTAGTTGTCCCTTATACTATGTGGGTAAAACTACAAGGGCCCTACGTGATAGGACCCTGGAACACATAAGAGACATTGAACAAGAAAAAAGGACACTTCAAGCATTACCAGACACTTCATGGATTGTCACAATTCTTCACCGCGTGACTTTAGAATTATAGGGATAGACAGGGTTAATTTGGGAATTCGAGGCGGGAATATAGATAGAGTATTGCTGCAACGTGAAAGCAAGTGGATCTTTAATTTGGGGACCCTTGCTCCTAATGGCCTCAATGAAGAAAATAATTTGGGTAATTTTCTGTTAATTTTATTTAAGGTGAGGGAAAAATTTTTGTAGTTTCACACGTATATTATGAATGAGTATTGGCAGACAATGTAACCAATATATCTTGAATTAATGCTCTATCCAGATTATTCAAGAGTCTCGATCGCTGTCGCTTTAGCTATACATTCCTTTGTATAACAAAGCACCGAATGTTACAAGAAACAAAGTAATGTGTTCAATTGTAAATATAAGCCATTTTGTTTAATTAAGTAGCTATTTAATTTTTTGTATTACACGAGTATAATATTTGAAGAGAACCTATATTCATTGGCAGTAAATCCGGAGGCAGGTGCACTGCCTTTAAAAAGGGCATTTGGATAATCAAGCAATATAAGAAGCCAACACAGGTGAAACGTACGTCGGCAATCTCAGTTTGTATCTGAGTTTCAGGAGGCACGCATCGTCACAACCAGTGCAGGAGGAGAGCCTGGTATTCGGAGCCTAAAAGAATCAGCGGCGGTGTGAGTGTGTAGAAGGAGGCGTGTTGGGACATTGACACGGTATCCCTCCGCGGTCATTTTGCACTGCGATATCCTGGTGGTTGGCCGCGCTGAGGTCGAGCTCCTTCCAGGATCACCTCCACCATTTTCTTTTGAATCAGCGATCACGCTGGAAAGTGTGGCAGCTGAAGTTGTTTACGAATAGGCATCGGCCACCATTTGGATTACAATTTTACATCTTTTCCTCTGACGGATGGTTTGTGTTCTATCTACAGGATCCACAGAACTTTGTGACATACGCTGAAGTTTATTTGGACAGCACGATAAGTATTTGTTGTCAGATTATGGCAAATGTTTAGCGTTTAAACTTGCAGTATTGTGTCAGATTCTGTAGTTAGTTATTTGCGATACCTCTTTTTCTTTGGTGTGTGTGTTTAGTGGATATTGCTATATTCCACATTATGTACTTTATATTTTGTCTATGTACACTGTGCACAGTATGATTGTTTTTTTGTGTTTATGCGCAACAATCCTAGTAAAACAATTATGTGAATAAGAGTGCTGTTATAAGGTATCTTTATTTATTTGTTTATTTTATGACTTCAGGGGGTTAAGCATGCAGAGTAGTCAGAAAGGCAGAGTTCATAACAGAGAGGCAATCCGGTATTTTAAGGGTTAAGCAAGCAGAGTAGTGAGGCAGGCAGGGTTCATAACAGTGAGACAATCAGAACTTGAGGGGTTAAGCTAGTAGAGTAGTCAGGCAGGCAGGGTTCATAAACAAAAGACAATCCGGTAATCAGCAATCTATCACACCCAGGAGCACACAAAGTAACACCTATACTTGGGCAGTGATAGATTGCTAAAACGCTACTTACATAGGCGCAGGATTTCCGCCACAAGGAATCCCGACCGGCATCAGAGAGGAGAGCGTGCAGCGATGATGTCAGCGCCGCACACAACAGGAGCCTACACAGCCCCTGACAACGAGCAGGGAAACAGGCGCCACACCCCTAACAATGGCTAGAGCGGCGCAGCGTGACAGTTTTAGGGCTAGGGTTAGGATTAAGACAGGGTAAAGCTTTTGTTAGAGCTAAGGCTAGGATTGTGTTTGGTTTTAGGGCTAGGGTTAGAATTAGGATAAGGTAAAGCTTGTTTGGTTAGTTCTAGTTCTAGGGCTAGGATTAGGATAGCGTAAAGTTTGAGCTAGGGTAAGGGGTAAGTTTACAATTGTGTTTGGTTAGTTTTAGGGCTAGGGTTATGATAAAGATAGGATAAAGCTTGAGTTAGAGCTAGGGTTAGGGGTAAGGTTATGATTGTGTTTGGTTAGTTTTATGGCTAGGGTAAAGCTTGTGTTAGAGCTAAGGTTAGGGGTAAGGCTGTGTTTGGGTTAGTTTTAGGGCTAGGGTTATGATAAAGATAGGATAAGTTAGAGCCAGGGTTAGGGGTAAGGTTACAATTTTTTTGGGGTTAGTTTTAGGGCTGGGGTTAAGATTAGGTAAATCTTGGGTTAGAGCTAGGGTTAGGGGTAAGATTAGGATTGTGTTTAGGTTAGTTTTAGGGCTAGGGTTAGGATTAGGATAGGGTAAAGCTTGTGTTAGAGCTAGGGTTAGGGGTAAGGTTATGATTGTGTTTGGGTTAGTTTTAGGGCTAGGGTTAGGATAGGGTAAAGTTTGTGTTAGAGCTAGGGTTAGGGGTAAGGCTAGAATTGTGTTTGAGTTAGTTTTAGGGTTAGGATAGGGTAAAGCTTGTGTTAGAGCTAGGGTTAAGGTTAGGATTGTGTTTGGTTAGTTTTAGGGCTAGAGTTAGGATTAGGATAGGGTAAAGCTTGTGTTAGAGCTAGGATTAGGGGTAAGATTACAATTGTGTTTGGGTTAGTTTTAGGGCTAGGATTAGGATAAGGTAAAGCTTTTATTTGAGCTAAGGTTAGGGGTAAGGCTAGAATTGTGTTTGGTTAGTTTTAGGGCTAGGAATAGGATAAGGTAAAGCTTGAGTTAGAGCTAGGGTTAGGAGTAAGGTTTCGATTGTGTTTGGGTTATGTTTAGGGCTAGGGTTAGGAATAGAATAAGGTAAAGCTTGGGTTAGAGCTAGGGTTAGGGGTAAGGTTACGATTGTAATTGGGTTAATTTTAGGGCTAGGGTTAGGATAAGGTAAAGCTTGGTTTAGAGCTAGGGTTAGTAGTACGGTTACAATTGTGTTTTGGTTACGTTTAGGGCTAGGGTTAGGATAAGGTAAAGCTTGGTTTAGAGCTAGGGTTAGTAGTAAGGTTACAATTGTGTTTGGGTTATGTTTAGGGCTAGGGTTAGGAATAGGATAAGGTAAAGCTTGGTTTAGAGCTAGGGTTAGTAGTACGGTTACAATTGTGTTTGGGTTATGTTTAGGGCTAGGGTTAGGAATCGGATAAGGTAAAGCTTGGTTTAGAGCTAGGGTTAGTAGTAAGGTTACAATTGTGTTTGGGTTATGTTTAGGGCTAGGGTTAGGAATAGAATAAGGTAAAGCTTGGGTTAGAGCTAGGGTTAGGAGTAAGGTTACGTTTGTGTTTGGGTTATGTTTAGGGCTAGGGTTAGGAATAGGATAAGGTAAAGCTTGGGTTAGAGCTAGGGTTAGTAGTAAGGTTACAATTGTGTTTGGGTTATGTTTAGAGCTAGGGTTAGGAATAGAATAAGGTAAAGCTTGGGCTAGAGCTAGGGTTAGGAGTAAGGTTACGTTTGTGTTTGGGTTATGTTTAGGGCTAGGGTTAGGAATAGGATAAGGTAAAGCTTGGGTTAGAGCTAGGGTTAGGAGTAAGGTTATGATTGTGTTTGGGTTATGTTTAGGGCTAGGGTTAGGAATAGAATAAGGTAAAGCTTGGGCTAGAGCTAGGGTTAGGAGTAAGGTTACGTTTGTGTTTGGGTTATGTTTAGGGCTAGGGTTAGGAATAGGATAAGGTAAAGCTTGGGTTAGAGCTAGGGTTAGGAGTAAGGTTATGATTGTGTTTGGGTTATGTTTAGGGCTAGGGTTAGGAATAGAATAAGGTAAAGCTTGGGTTAGAGCTAGGGTTAGGAGTAAGGTTACGCTTGTGTTTGGGTTATGTTTAGGGCTAGGGTTAGGATAAGGTAAAGGTTGTATAAGAGCTTGTTAGAGCTTTGTAACATAATATTTGTATTCTTTCCAATAAAATTAGAAAGGAAGGTTTAATTCATTTTAACAGAACTGTTTGCAAGGAATTAAAAGGCAACTCTAAAATATGTTGTTAAAGGACCAGTAAAGTAGAATTGCATAACCAGCAAATGCAAGATAACAAGACAATGCAATAGCACTTAGTCTGAACTTCAAATGAGTAGTAGATTTTTTTCTAACAATTTTAAAAGTTATGTCTATTTCCACTCCCCCTGTACCATGTGACAGCCATCAGCCAATCACAAATGCATACACATTTATTCTTGCACATGTTTAGTAGGAGCTGGTGACTCAAAAAGTTTAAATATAAAAAGACTGTGCAATTTTTTTTAATGGAAGTAAATTGGAAAGTTGTTTAAAATTGCATGCTCTATCTGAATAATGAAAGTTTATTTTGACTTGAGTGTCCCTTTAAGGTTTCCAATGGTGGTGAAACAGAAAGCAGAAACAAATATGTTCTGTTTGCTGACAGCCTATGTTAAACAATAAGAGAGTCTAAGAGGCTGTGCGTTTTACAACAGTAGAACAGATAAGTTTAGCCCAACCTGTAAAACCCATTGTACTGCCAAACAATGGCTTGTGAAAGTTATACATATTTACAGGCAGGTGTTTGGATACAATACACATTGGTTACTTATTTTCCAGGACTGCCTAAATCTGCCCTTTCCCTGGCTAAAATAAATACTAAATCTAATACAATATTATTCTATCTAGCAAGAGAGTACTCATCTATTGTGTCAGATATTGTATGCATGTGTACAGGTGAAACTCGAAAAATTAGAATATCGTGCAAAAGTTAATTTATTTCACTAATGCAACTTAAAAGGTGAAACTAATATATGAGATAGACTCATTACATGCAAAGCAAGATAGTTCAAGCCGTGATTTGTCATAATTGTGATGATTATGGCTTACAGCTCATAAAAACCCCAAATCCACAATCTCAGAAAATTAGATTACATGCAATCAATAAAACAAGGATTGTATATAGAACAATATTGGACCTCTGAAAAGTATAAGCATGCATACTGTATGTACTCAGTACTTGGTTTGGGCCCCTTTTGCAGCAATTTCTGCCCCAATGCAGCGTGGCATGGAAGCTATCAGCCTGTGGCACTGCTGAGGTGTTATGGAAGACCAGGATGCTTCAATAATGTCTCTCATTCTCTATGGGGTTCAGGTCAGGCGAGTTTGCTGGCCAATCAAGCACAGTAATCCCACGGTCATTGAACCAGGTTTTAGTGCTTTTGGCAGTGTGGGCAGGTGCCAAGTCCTGCTGGAAAATGAAGTCAGCATCCCCATAGAGCTTGTCTGCGGAAGGAAGCATGAAGTGCTCCAAAATCTCCTGGTAGACGGCTGCATTGACCCTGGACTTAATGAAGCACAGTGGACCAACACCAGATGACATGGCTCCCCAAATCAACACAGACTGTGGAAACTTCACACTGGACTTCAAGCATCTTGCAGTGTGTGCCTCTCCATTCTTCCTCCATACTCTGGGTCCTTGGGTCCTTGGTTTCCAAATGAGATGCAAAATTTTCTCTCATCAGAAAAGAGGACTTTGGACCACTGAGCAACAGACCAGGTCTGTTTTTCTTTAGCCCAGGTAAGACGCTTCTGACGTTGTTTGTTGTTCAGGAGTGGCTTGACAAGAGGAATATGACATTTGAAGCCCATGTCCAGGATCCGTCTGTGTGTGGTGGCTCTTGATGCACTGACTCCAGCCTCAGTCCACTCCTTGTGAAAGTCCCCAACACTTTTGAATGGCCTTTTCCTGACAATCCTCTCCAGGCTGCGGTCATCCCTGCTGCTTGTGCACCTTTTTCTTCCAAACTTTTCCCTTCTACATAACTTTCTATTAATGTGCTTTGATACAGCACTTTGGGAACATCCAACTTCTTTTGCAATTACTTTTTGAGGCTTTCCCTCCTTATGGAGGGTGTTAATGATGGTTTTCTGCACAACTGTCAGGTCAGCAGTCTTTCCCATGATTGTGATTCCTACTGAACCAGACTGAGAGACCATTTAAAGGCTCAGGAACCCTTTGCAGGTGTTATGGCTTAATTAGCTGATTAGAGTGGGACACTTTGAGCCTAGAATATTGCACCATTTCACAATATTCTAATTTTCTGAGATTGTGGATTTGGGGTTTTCATGAGCTGTATTATGACAAATCACGGCTTGAACTATCTTGCTTTGCATGTAATGAGTCTATCTCATATATTAGTTTCACCTTTTAAGTTGCATTAGTGAAATAAATGAATTTTTGCACGATATTCAAATTTTTTGAGTTTTACCTGTATATATGAGTACAGATATTGTATGCATGTGTATATATAATACATATATTGTATGCATGTGTATATATATATATAAGTACAGATATTGTGTTCATGTGTATATATAAGTACATATATTGTATGCATGTGTATATATGAGTACAGATATTGTATGCATGTATATATATATATATATATATATATATATATATACACACACACACACACACACTACATATATTGTATGCATGTGTATATATATATATATGTACATATATTATTATTATTGTATATATAAGTACAGATATTGTATGGGAATCTGCATTTATGCATTAAGGTGCGTGCACATTTGGATTTTTTAAATATATAGGATATGTGTGTGTAATACACAGCATGATTTAAAAAAAATGTAAAACTGTAATATAATCAAATGGGTAAATATATAGAAAAACAGGTATATAAACCAAATATATGTTTATTAAATTTCTCTACATTATAAATAAAATAATATATAAACTAAGAATCTAAAAAAAAGCCAGATAAGGATAGATGGGGACCTAATGACACCCAGTGGACAGGTGAAGCAAATGCTTATCTTAACAAATAGTTAATGTATAGACTTAGGGCGCTTGATTTATTTTTGCCCCTGTCCGCCCAAGCTTGCCTGTGGCGGGTAGCAATCCATTGCCTGAATTCAGTATTGCACAAGAGCGCAAAATAGCTTGCCCGCACGTGATTGGCTGTGAGCTGTCAATCTTCCCAGTCAGACTAAACCAGGGAGATAGGAAGCATGATGACCGCTACTTGATAAATACTGACTGCAGGTTCTCTAGTGATCCCTTCAGTCGTAATGCGGCAAACTGCTTGATAAATCGAGCCATTAGAGGCCTAGCAGAGAGGGAACCTCCCTATGTGCACACACTAGGCTGGTCTTATGGAAATTGAGAAATTGGTAATATCAAAGGGCTACTGAGATGATAGGAAAGCAGGCACACAATTTACAAGATCCTGTACCATCACATTAGGAGGGTCCTCACTGATCTTATCAATTCCTGATCAATTACCAGAGCTTTATCCTGTCCAAGGTCTTCACTACTGGTTGGTAAAGTATTATTGCTTTTCCATAAGAAATATTACCTAGAGTAGTTTAAACTTCAGTATCTAGGGCATCAGAGCAAATGAATGGTGGTTTGTTTAAACCTTTGTAGTATAATTAAGTTTTCATTCTTACAAACTTTACAAACTACTGAACAGAGAATACAGTATATATAGTATATTCATTCAGTACTTAATGAGCATATTACATTATTGTGTAATCCCTATATTGTAGTTAAAATAAACTAATTAGATGTAACAATCAATATTGCCCTGGGTGTTATTGTGTGAATAATATCTTACCGTATATTATTAATAAACTATTTCCATACAGATTTAATAATTGTGTCTTGTGCTAATAAGGCAAATGTTTTTGTTTAACAGATAAAATTAATAGAAAATTTGTTTCAATTGTATTTTCATAAAAAGAACTGTGATACATTAAATTAATTAGCAAATCACTTTATAGAACAGTAAACTTTGTATAGTTACATTTATTTATCTGTATGTCCGATTTGCTGAATTAAGTATTGTTATTGTTTCTCTTTACATACATTTGTTTTCTCTGTTATATCTAATCTGCTATTGGTACTATATATTAGTAAAATAGTTACATCTGATGTGCTAATTGTTTTTGTGATCAATTTGTTCATTTCATTTATTCTATTAAATTATAAAAATTCAACCCCTGTGTCCATTTTGTGCAGTAAGTATAGGGCTGAGTGTATAGCCAAATACAAGAACTTAGACATCACTAGACTTAGTACTGAACAATTATAGTCACTCCTGTTATCCAGTGGCTATCTTTGGTCAATATTAACAAATAATATTTATTAACTATTACAAATAGTCTTATATGCTAGGGTTAGGGGTAAGGTTAGTATTGTGTTTGGTTAGTTCTAGTGCTAGTTTTAGTGATAGTGCTAGGGTAAGGCTTGTGTTAGAACTTGAGTTAGGGGTAAGGCTAGGATTGCATTTGGGCTAGGGGTATGATAAGGAAAGGGTAATGCTTGCATTAGAGCTAGGGTCCGATTTAAGATAGGGTTATGGCTATAATGCTAGGGATAAGGCTAGGCTTGAGGTTGGGTTAGCCTTAGGAATAGGGTTATGGTTAGAGCTATAAGGCTAGAGTTTAGGTTAAGGCTTAGCTTAAGGTTGGGTTAGCCTTAGGAGTAGGGTTATGGTTAGAGCTATAAGATTAGAGAGGGTTAAGGCTAAGCTTGAGTTAGCCTTAGGGCTAGGGTTATGGTTAGATCTAAAAGGCTAGAGAGGGTTAAGGCTAAGCTTGAGTTTGCCTTAGGGCTAGGATTATGGTTAGAGCTATAGGGCTAGAGTTTAGGTTAAGGCTAGGCTTGAGGTTCAGTTAGCCTTAGGAGTAGGGTTATGGTTAGAGCTATAAGGCTAGAATTAGGGTTACAGCTATGGTTGTGGTTGGTTTAACTTGGGGCTAGGTTTATTATAAGGATAGGATTAGTATAGAGATACGGTTAAGGCTAGGGTTGGGTTTGTTTTGGTTAGTTTTAAGGGCTAGCTTTAAGCCAGGGTTATGGTTATGATAGGGTTAATACTTCTGTTAGGGCTAGGGTTATGTTAGTTTTATGGTTAAGATAGGGTTAATGCTTGTGTAAGGGCTAGGTGTATGCTAGTTCTATGGTTATGATAGGGTTAATGCTTGTGTTTGGGCTAGAGTTATGCTATTTCTATGGTTAAGGTAGGGTTAATGCTTGTGTTTAGGCTAGGGTAATGCTAGTTCTATGGTTAAGATAGCGTTAATGCTTGTGTTCAGGCTAGGGTTAGAGTTAAGGCTAGGGTTAGAGATAAGGCTAGGGTTAGAGATAAAGCTAGGGTTAGAGATAAGGATAGGGTTATGTCTAGGGTTGAAGCTATAGGGTTAGAGTTAAGGCTAGGGTTAGAGATAAGGCTAGGGTTAGAGTTAAGTCTAGGGTCATTTCTAGGGTTAGAGATAAGGCTAGGGTTAGAGATAAGGGTTGGGGTCAGTGTTAATTTCGTCGACTAAAACTAGACTAAAATGACTATAAAACTAAAGAAATTCTGGTGACTAAAATACGACTAAAACTAAAGTGGCATTTTAGTCAAAAGACTATGACTAAAACTAAATCAAAATTTGCTGACAAAATCATTTTATGCAAGTTGTTATAATCAATCCATATGCAATTACTGCTCTTTTGTAAAATTTACGAAACTTCATTTTATTAAAATTTAAGATAGACATGTTATATACCACAACAGTTAAATCTGTATTGCATGTTCAAACCTTAATAGCATAAATAAAAACAGGTTAATAAACCTCTAGTCCAGGAGTATATAATGAGTTTGGAAGTTCTAGAGCAGTGCTAATATTGTTGCCAAAACTTTTTCGAATCTGTGAACAATCAATTGATTCTTCCTATAGAAATAAGCATAACCCACGAGTATGGGTTTAAGTTATGCTGTGCCTGTGCTAGCTGCAGAAACTTTTTGTTGTGTTGAGTTACTTGATACTTGTTTTAATTATTAACAGAGAACTGTTAAAGTTTTTATATTAGGTAATATGTGCAATACAGCCAATACAGTTCACAGTTTTGTTTTTGTATTTTAAAGTTGCACTTCTGTTTGTTTATGAAACTTGGTTTTATTTAATTGTAAGTTTAATAAAGATGTTACATATCACAACGGCTAAATCTGTGTCTGTATTGCATGTTTAAACCTTAATACCATAAATATTAAAAGGTGTTATGTTTACTCCAGGAGTATGTAATCAGTTTGTAAATGATAGAGAAATGCTTAAATAATGCATTACACTTTAACTAAACCCCTTAGATTTTAGTTGACTAAAATCTACTGGAGATTCAGTCGACTAAAACTAAAACAATTCAGATGACTAAAATACGACTAAAACTAAAATGGCATTTTAGTCAAAAGACTAAAACTAAGACTAAATTGAAATTTGCCGTCAAAATTAACACTGGTTGGGGTTGGAGTTAAGGCAAGGCTTAGAGTTAAGGCTAGGGTTAGAGTTAAGGCTAGGGTTAGAGTTAAGGCTAGGGTTAGAGTTAAGGCTAGGGTTAGAGTTAAGGCTAGGGTTAGAGAAAAAGGTTAGCGTTAAGTCTAGGGTTAGAGATAGGGGTTAGGGTTAGAGATAGGGGTTAGAGATAAGGCTAGGGTTAGAGATGAGGTTAGGGATATGGCTAGTGTTAGAGATAAGGCTAGGGTTAGAGTTTGAGTTAAGGCTAGAGTTAGAGTTAAGGCTAGGGTTAGAGATAAGGCTAGGGTTAGAGTTAAGGCTAGGGTTAGAGTTAAGGCTAGGGTTAGAGAAAAAGGTTAGCGTTAAGTCTAGGGTTAGAGATAGGGGTTAGGGTTAGAGATAGGGGTTAGAGATAAGGCTAGGGTTAGAGATGAGGTTAGGGATATGGCTAGTGTTAGAGATAAGGCTAGGGTTAGAGTTTGAGTTAAGGCTAGAGTTAGAGTTAAGGCTAGGGTTAGAGATAAGGCTAGGGTTATGTCTAGGGTTAGAGATAAGGCTAGGGTTAGAGATAAGGCTAGGGTTAGAGATAAGGCTAGGGTTAGGTCTAGGGTTAGAGATAAGGCTAGGGTTATGTCTAGGATTAGAGATAAGGCTAGGGTTAGAGATAAGGTTAGGGTTATAGATAAGGCTAGGGTTAGAGATAAGGCTAGGGTTATGTCTAGGGTTAGAGATAAGGCTAGGGTTAGAGATAAGGCTAGGGTTAGAGATAAGGTTAGGGTTAGAGATAAGGTTAGGGTTAGAGATAAGGCTAGGGTTAGAGATAAGGCTAGGGTTAGAGATAAGGCTAGGGTTATGTCTAGGGTTAGAGATAAGGCTAGGGTTAGAGATAAGGCTAGGGTTAGAGATAAGGCTAGGGTTATGTCTAGGGTTAGAGATAAGGTTAGGGTTAGAGATAAGGCTAGGGTTACAGTTAAGGCTAGGGTTATGTCTAGGGTTAGAGATAAGGCTAGGGTTAGAGATAAGGGTTAGGGTTGGAGTTAAGGCAGGGCTTACAGTTAAGGCTAGGGTTAGAGATAAGGGTAGGTTTAGAGATAAGGGTTAGGGTTCGAGTTAAAGCTAGGGTTAGAGGTAAGGGTTAGAGATAAGGCTAGGGTTAGAGATAAGGTTAGGGTTAGAGATAAGGCTAGGGTTAGAGTTAAGGCTAGGGTTAGAGATAAAGCTAGGGTTATGTCTAGGGTTAGAGATAAGGCTAGGGTTAGAGATAAGGCTAGGGTTATGTCTAGGGTTAGAGATAAGGCTAGGGTTAGAGATAAGGCTAGGGTTAGAGATAAGGCTAGGGTTATGTCTAGGGTTAGAGATAAGGCTAGGGTTAGAGATAAGGCTAGGTTTATGTCTAGGGTTAGAGATAAGGCTAGGGTTAGAGATAAGGCTAGGGTTAGAGATAAGGCTAGGGTTATGTCTAGGGTTAGAGATAAGGCTAGGGTTAGAGATAAGGCTAGGGTTATGTCTAGGGTTAGAGATAAGGCTAGGGTTACAGTTAAGCCTAGGGTTATGTCTAGGGTTAGAGATAAGGCTAGGGTTAGAGATAAGGGTTAGGGTTGGAGTTAAGGCTAGGGTTAGAGTTAAGGCTAGGGTTACAGTTAAGGCTAGGGTTATGTCTAGGGTTAGAGATAAGGCTAGGGTTAGAGATAAGGGTTAGGGTTGGAGTTAAGGCAGGGCTTAGAGTTAAGGCTAGGGTTAGAGATAAGGGTAGGTTTAGAGATAAGGGTTAGGGTTTGAGTTAAAGCTAGGGTTAGAGGTAAGGGTTAGAGATAAGGCTAGGGTTAGAGATAAGGGTTAGAGTTAAGGCTAGGGTTAGAGATAAGGGTTAGGGTTCGAGTTAAAGCTAGGGTTAGAGGTAAGGGTTAGAGATAAGGCTAGGGTTAGAGATAAGGGTTAGAGTTAAGGCTAGGGTTAGAGATAAGGCTAGGTTTAGAGATAAGGGTTAGGGTTCGAGTTAAAGCTAGGGTTAGAGGTAAGGGTTAGAGATAAGGCTAGGGTTAGAGGTAAGGTTAGGGTTAGAGATAAGGCTAGAGTTATAGTTAAGGCTAGGGTTATGTCCATGGTAAGGGTTAAAGCTGCAGTTAGTATAGGGCTGGGGTTAGGGTTATAATTAGATAGGGTTGGGGTTAAGTCTAGATTTAGGGCTAGTATTATGTTTAACCCACTGACATACAAAGAGTTAGGTTTCATTCAATGTCTGTTCCTTGTGGAATTAATAGCACAAGCAACTTATGATCATATACAAAATTATAGCAAAAAAATAATAAATTCACAATAGCAGTTTTGTCCCCAGGTCAAAGGGGTTAAAGGTTGTGAAAAATGATATTTTTTCCACATAACACAATAAGATAATACTTTTATTTTGTGTTTATTTTATTATACCAAATATATTTCTTCCTGTGACAAACTAGTTACAGCTATCAATATATTGCCCTAGTGCAGCTATTTAACTAATTAATGTAAAAGGCCTGACCTCAAAGTTTATTGATCAACAGTTTTCCCCCAGCTGCGTACTGAGGATGTATTACCGATGCCATTTTGTAAGTGCTGGGAAGGAGCCTTTTCTGAAAGCAAAACTAATTTCATTAAACAGACTGGTCCTAATGAACACTCGTCATTGCACTGGACTGTGCATTCCTACAACATATGTTCACATTTTTATAAGTGAACATTTTATAAGTGAGGCATTTTATAAGGTACTTTTGTAATATTATGTTTTATGTACCTCATTGTTTCCTTATGCAACTGCTACTGTAATACTGTGTCTTATGTGATTAATTGGTTCCCACTTTTGTAAAAATGCTCAATATCTTCATATTCCTTTTTGCTGCCTCTTGTCTCTATAACAAACTACATTATTCAATTACTCCTTCTCCCTCTTCACCTGCACTGTTCATTAGCCCATCTCTCTTAAACTCACCTTACTATTGTACTCATGAAATTTACCTATTCCTAAACATTCTTTCTCCCCCCTGCACCTCGTCTCAAAAGCAGTCTCATTACTGCAAATCTGTAACTCATCTCATGTCACTCTCCCTCTTGCTTATACTAACTGCTGTTGACATCTCCTCTAATCCTGGTCCCCAACAACTGCCTAGCCGTGCACATCCATGTGTACCGTCCCATAGACTCAGAAAACAAAACTTAGCCAAACTTACTCACATTCCTCTTGCATCAAAAGCCACTACCCCTTTCACTTGTTCACTCTGGAACTCTCGCTCTGTTTGCAACAAGCTCACTTCTATACATGACCTCTTTATCTCTCGCTCCCTCAACCTTCTGGCCCTAACAGAAACCTGGCTCTCTCCCCTAGACAGCGTTCACTGCTGCTCTGTCACATGGAAGTCTCCACTTCAGCCACACTCCTAGGTCTGGTAATAGACAAGGAGGTGGTGTAGGTATTTTACTTTCCTCTCATTGCACCTTTCAGCAAATACAACCCATCTCTTCCCTCATATTTTCCTCATTCGAAACCCACATGATTCGCTTATTCTCTCCTCTTTCTATACGTGTTGCAGTCATATACCGACCCCCTGGCTCCTCAACTCAATTTCTAGATCACTTGGCTGCCTGGCTACCTTATTTCCTTTCCTCAGACACCCCTGCCCTAATTCTTTGCGACTTCAACAACCCTCTTGACAATCCCACTGCCTCATCTGCAAAACAACTTCTGCAACTCACTTCCTCTTTCTGTTTTTCACAATGGACTGATTCTCCCACTCACACAGACAGTCACTCCCTTGACCTGATCTTTAGCTATCGATGCACTCTCTCAAAATTTACAAACTCCCTCTTTCTGACCACTATCCCCTTACTTGCAACATATCATCCCTCCCTACAACTCTCCCTCCTTCTACTCCTCACACCAAACTTCACAGAAGCATTATGTCAATAGATCAGCAACAGCTTGCTAATTCCCTCAAACCTCTCCTCTCATCCTTCTCCTCCTTTTCCTGCCCTGACCAATCTATCTTCCACTATAATTCGACCCTTACATCCGTCCTTGACAATCTTGCCCCTCTTACCATAGCTCGGAAATCACACACTCATCCTCAGCCCTGGCATACTCCTCTGACACGGTACCTACGCAGATGTTCCCGTACTGCTGAGCGACACTGGAGAAAATCTTGGAGTTCATCTGATTTTCTTCATTACAAATTCATCTTGAACTCCTACTATTCTGCCCTTAATCTCTATAAGCAACACTACTTCTCTACTCTTATCTCTAGTCTTTCTTCAAACCCAAAACGTCTGTTCTCCACTTTCAATACTCTTCTTCGCCCTCCCCCACCTCCTAATACAACTTCTCTGTCAGCTCAAGACTTTGCCAGCCACTTCATTAAAAAAAAAAAAAAATCGACCCCATCAGAAACTAAATCAGCTCTCAACATAATTCCATTCTCTCACCCCCTCAAATGCTCTCAATCAACTACAACCCACATAACCTTAAACTTAGCTCATTCTCCCCTGTTACTAAGTTTCGGCACTTTTACTGTGCTCTCACCTCACTACCTGTCCCATCGACCCTATCCCCTCACAGCTACTCCCCTCCCTCTCTGCTACCTTTACCCCTATACTCACACACACTTTAAACCTCTCCCTCAGCACCGGTATATTTCCCTCATCTCTGAAACATGCACTGGTCACACCTATCCTCAAAAAACATTCCCTTGATCCTACCTCCCCATCCAACTACCACCCTATTTCCCTCCTCCCTCTTGCCTCAAAACTTCTCGAAAAACTAGTATATGCAAGCCTATCCCACTTCCTTACATTAAACTCCCTCCTTGACCCACTGCAATCTGGATTTCGTCTCCATCACTCCACAGAGACAGCTATTGTTAAGGTTACCAATGAACTACAAAAAAAACAGATATAGATAACAGCGCTTCACAGCGAAGGCAATATATAATGAACAGTCTTACTGCACAGTAATCCCCTGGGGTGTATTAGGGGACATAGCCAGATCCACTGAAAGAGTTAGCTGTTTGCAGTGATAGTGTCAGTTTCAGAAGATCCTAATGCAGCCGCTCTCTGTCCTGTGTCTTTCTCCCCACACCGGATAAGTAAGCAATACGATTCAACTGTGAAAAAGGGAACAGCGCAAGAGGACCAGATTCAAGGTAGTAGTTTATTCACATAAATAAATGACACAACAGCACAAATTCTACTTACAAGAAGTAGGTTAAAACAAGCCTTTCACAATCAATGATGTGAACATATGCAGTCCGGACAGGAAAACCCCACAGCTGACTTGTACGTCTCACCGGCACTTTTTCAACCGCACACAGCTGAGACCACAGCAGGGAACTTCCTCCAGTCCTTCAAGATTGGTCCAAAGAGCTTGACGCGTTTCCCCCGGAGTATGCCCAGGCTTTTTCAAGAGCAAGATATGAAGTGGAAGGAGGTGTCACTATTTCAAGCCCATACTTCTTCCTGATTGGATATTGAGAATCACCAATCCGGTTGCGCTAAAGGCACACACCCTCATTCTGGCGAAAATTTAAATGCCAAAAATACATAAATAACTTACCCATTTGAAACAATACTTAAAAACAATTTGATGCCCTAATCCAGGCTTTGAAATACATAAAAAAGATCACAATAAGTGCTATATAAAAGGATTTTGGTATATATACACACACGGCTTTATATGATTGACAAGTGTAATGTTAAAACACATCCATAAAACGATACATTTTAAAACAATATTAAAAACATTCTATAGATTGCAATTTCGGGAGCATTTTAAAACCCCAAATGAACAATGCACATAAGAGGATGGCAAATAGTAATTAACAACAATATTGTTGAGATTTTATATATACCTACGACTTGAGTTATTGACATTTTGAATCTTTAAAAAGTTTAAAAATAGTACAAAATTGTTAAAAATAACAAATTCATTATGTTTCAATATGAATATAAAAATATGAAAAAATAGACATATATATATATATATATATTAATATTAATCTCATATGTAGACACACAAAATATAATTATATGTTAGTACAAACATATTTGTGTGTACAGATATATACAAATACATAACATGACATTCAAGCATAACTTCATGAACAACCTGAAAACATTTCTACACATCAATCCATCCCTAATGAACAGACAAAAATATATACAAGAAAATTTTACAAAATAATTTTTTCCTGAAACGATATAAAAGAAAGACATAAATGAATTATCATTATGATAAAATTCATACTTATACAATAGACCCACAAATGTACAACTATGGCATATGTGATATTGAGAATAGAGGGCTACAAAAAAAGCTTGTTTATCTAAATCAATGTTAAGTCCAGAGGGATTCAAACTATTCAACTTATAGATTCATTCTGTTTCTCTTTGTCTCAGGGTTCTTAGCCTAGTGTTATTGTTTGGTGGTATCCAGTCTATTATTTGAACCGCCAAACCCCTTGGATCACTACCATGAACTAAAGAGAAATGGTTTGGTACACTATGCTTTATAAAACCATTTTTTATTTTATACAAATGTTCATTGAACCTGGTTCTAGTCTTCCTTTTGGTACATCCAATGTAAATCAGCTCACATTTACACCGTAACAAATACACAGTGTAAGTTGTTTCACAATTACGTCTGTGTCTAATTTCAAATTGTTCTGTACCATCAGAATTACTGAACCTATTCCCTCTTTTGACATATGAACACATATTGCATTTGCTTTTATTGTATTTATAGGTGCCTGTAGGAAGGGATAACCAATTGCTTAGGGTGTTTTTCTTTTCATTTATCCTTAATTCTCCACTTCCACTCTTCCTCAATTTACTCAGAGCTAGATAATTCTTTAAATTTTTGTTTTTTCTAAAGGTGATCAGTGGTTTATCTCCAATTACCTCTCCCAGAATGGGGTCAGATTTAAGTATGCCCCAATGTTTTTTCATTATCTTTTTAATTACACCAGCTCCTTCACTGTAAGTTGTTATGAGGCGTGCTTGGTTGTCCCTATTTACATTATTACTTAAGTTCTTACTAGTATTCTTCAGAAGTTTGTCTCTATCCAAATTTTGGCTCTCAGTTTTGCTAATTTGAGTGCTTCATTCTCGTACCCCTTTTCTAGAAACTTTTTGTCTAAATCCTCGGCCTCTCTTTCAAAATCAGAAAATTTTGAACAGTTTCTCCTAATTCTAGTGTATTGACTAACGGGAATATTTGTCTTCCAATTTTTCAAATGACCACTCCTGGCATCAACAAAACTGTTCCTATCAACTGTTTTCTTGTGATTTTTCACTATAACCCTATTATCTATTGGGTTCTTCATAAGACTAATATCCAAAAATACAATACTGTCCTGTGAACATGTACCACTAAATTATAAATCAAAATTATTTTCATTAATATACGCAGAGAACTGTGAGTTAGTACTTAACAATGTTATTTTCAAAAGGGTTGTTATTCCATATATATTCTTTCTCAAAATTATGCATAAAAATATTGGCATACGAGGGGGCAAATGTTGTCCCCATTGCCGTTCCTTTGAGCGGTAAATAAAAAGTATCCTCAAATTCAAAGTAATTATGTGAAAGAATAAATTAAATAGAATCCAAAATAAACTGTAAATGTATATCTGGAATGTCATGGTACATGAAAGCTTGTTGTATTGCTTCAATGCCCTTTTCGTGTCTAATGTTTGTATACAGCGAGGAAACATCATATGTGGCCCACCAAAAATCATCTTCCCATTGTACTCCCTCAAAAAAAGGCCCTAGTATTTTTAACTACGGGTTGAAGGTAGTAATCTACATACTTGGAAAAACTATGGCATATAGAGCCAATCCCAGAAATGATGGGCATACCTGGGGGGCTGTTCAAACATTTATGCACCTTAGGCAGGTGATAAAATATGGGCACTTTTGGATTCTTTTGAATAATGAAATTAACTTTGTCCCGTGATAGAATATCATCTCACTTAGCTTTCATAACCAAAGTGTTCATTTCTTTCTGAAAAACAATTGTAGGATCCTTATATAGTTTTTTATAGACACATGAGTCACCTAGTAGTCTACTTGCCTCAGCCACATAGTCTATCCTATTCTGGACAACTAGTCCCCCTTCCTTATCAACTGCTCTCAAAATGATGTTCTTATTGTTTTTTAACATCTCAAGTGCCTTTCTTTCCCTATAATTTAGGTTGTCATTATACTTGATTACTGTACACTTCGGGAGTTCGGTATTAAATTCTTCACAAACGAATTTATTAAAAACAGGCAATTGGTCACCCTGCATATTTACTGGATAGAACAAAGATTTCCCTTTATAGTTAGTATGACGTATAGGTCTGGCTTCCTCATATTCAGATAAACCAGATACATTTAGATCTGTAGCATTAACTGCTTGGGTTGGCTCCATATTCCTAGAATACGGATTGTTGTCAAGATCTTTTAAAATTTTTAATGTTTCAAGATCATTACTCTACAAATACGTTTTATTTATTTGGTCTCTGCTTGCCTGATCTTTCAAAAAGTATCGTTTTAGGGTTAACTTACGTATGAATTTCTGTATATCCATATAGACTTCAAATTTATGTTTTTTAACATCATCACTCAACTTCGCATCAGATAAATTTATTATTTCCTTCTTGAGGCGTATCAGTTAAAATCTTTTTGTGTTTGACTGACTGTACTCTACATCTTCCTCTTGTTCCTTGTCTACTTCTAATGCCCTTTTTGAGGGCCTCTTCCTGGTTTCCCAGAAACCGTCTTTTTGTATGTGATTTTCTGGCCTTACATTCGGGCTGACATGATCCCTCTCTAAAAAATTAATACCATCATCTTGGATTCTAGGGATAGCCTGATTGGATTTAGGTTTGGGTTTTGCTCCTAGTCTATTCCACACTGGTTCTCTCGATCTATTAGGGGTATTCATTGAATGTACCTTGTCAAACCTATTAAAATTTTGATGGAAGAGTGGAAGTGGAGAATTAAGGATAAATGAAAAGAAAAACACCCTAAGCAATTGGTTATCCCTTCCTACAGGCACCTATAAATGCAATAAAAGCAAATGCATTATGTGTTCATATGTCAAAAGAGGGAATAGGTTCAGTAATTCTGATGGTACAGAACAATTTGAAATTAGACACAGAAGTAATTGTGAAACAATTTACACTGTGTATTTGTTATGGTGTAAATGTGAGCTGATTTACATTGGACGTACCCAAAGGAAGACTAGAACCAGGTTCAATGAACATTTGTATAAAATAAAAAATGGTTTTAAAAAGCATAGTGTTCCAAACCATTTCTCTTTAGTTCATGGTAGTGATCCAAGGGGTTTTGAGGTTCAAATAATAGACTGGATACCACCAAACAATAACACTAGGCTAAGAACCCTGAGACAAAGAGAAACAGAATGAATCTATAAGTTGAATAGTTTGAATCCCTCTGGACTTAACATTGATTTAGATATACAAGCTTTTTTGTAGCCCTCTGTTCTCAATATCACCAACGTCATAGTTGTACATTTGTGGGTCTATTGTATAAGTATGAATTTTATCATAATGATAATTCATTTATGTCTTTCTTTTATATTGTTTCAGGAAAAAATTATCTTGTAAAATTTTCTTGTATATATTTTTGTCTGTTCATTAGGGATGGATTGATGTGTAGAAATGTTTTCAGGTTGTTCATGAAGTTATGCTTGAATGTCATGTTATGTATTTGTATATATCTGTACACACAAATATGTTTGTACTAACATATAATTATATTTTGTGTGTCTACATATGAGATTAATATGTCTATTTTTTTATATTTTTATATTCATATTGAAACATAATGAATTTGTTATTTTTAACAATTTTGTACTATTTTTAAACTTTTTAAAGATTCAAAATGTCAATAACTCAAGTCGTAGGTATATATAAAATCTCAAGTAAAAATATCCCAGTAAAGGGATATAAAAGAGCGCTGGTGTTTAAAAAGAAAACATTATACAATTTAAAACCAAATTATTGTACTATTGATATAGTAGATCAAGTCTACCGTATTAGTCCTGTTTACTGTCCATATGCTGGTGGTAAATAGGGAATAAAGATGTCCTCTTGAATGGAATAATGAATCAGGCTGCTCCTCTTGATCCCAGAGAGTGTGGAACAACTGTTAAAGAAGAATAGAGAGAGGGCGCCCTCTCTCTATTCTTCTATATAAAATCTCAACAATATTGTTGTTAATTACTATTTGCCATCCTCTTATGTACATTGTTCATTTGGGGTTTTAAAATGCTCCCGAAATTGCAATCTATAGAATGTTTTTAATATTGTTTTAAACTGTATTGTTTTATGGATGTGTTTTAACATTACACTTGTCAATCATATAAAGCCGTGTGTTTGTGTGTATGTATATATATATATATATATATATATATATATATATATATATATATATATATATATATATATATATATACCAAAATCCTTTTATATAGCACTTATTGTGATCGTTTTATGTATTTCAAAGCCTGGATTAGGGCATCAAATTGTTTGTAAGCATTGTCTCATATGGGCAAGTTATTTATGTATTTTTGGCATTTAAATTTTCGCCAGAATGAGGGTGTGTGCCTTTAGCGCAACCAGATTGGCGATTCTCAATATCCAATCAGGAAGAAGTATGGGCTTGAAATAGTGACACCTCCTTCCACTTCATATCTTGCTCTTGAAAAAGCCCAGGCGTACTCCGGGGAAACGCGTCAAGCTCTTTGGACCAATCTTGAAGGACTGGAGGAAGTTCTCTGCTGTGGTCTCAGCTGTGTGCGGTTGAAACGTACGAGTCAGCTGTGTGGTTTTCCTGTCCGGACTGCATATGTTCACATTATTGATTGTGAAAGACTTGTTTTAACCTACTTCTTGTAAGTAGAATATGTGCTGTTGTGTCATTTATTTATGTGAATAACCTACTACCTTGAATCTGGTCCTCTTGCGCTGTTCCCTTTTTCACAGTTGAATCGTAAAGGTTACCAATGACCTACTTACAGCAAAATCAAAAGGCCACTTCTCTCTGCTTATCCTCCTTGATCTGTCCGAAGTCTTTGACACTGTTGACCACCCTCTTTTGCTCCAAACCCTCCAATCCTTCCGCATCTGTGACACAGCCCTCTCGTGGCGCACTTCCTACCTGTCAAAACGTACCTTTAGTGTAGTCGGAGTACCGCAAGGCTTTGTCCTCGGTCCCCTTCTCTTCTCAATCTATACGTCATCACTAGGTTCCCTAGTAAAGTCCCATGGTTTCCAATATAATTTGTATGCCGACGACACCCAAATCTACTTCTCTGCACCAGACCTATCTCCTTCCTTGCTAACCTGTGTCACTAGCTATCTTTCTCACATCTCTTCCTGGATGTCCTCTCACTACCTCAAGCTAAATCTCTCCAAAACTGAGCTCCTTATTTTCCCCCCTTCTTCCAAAATCTCCACTCCCAATCTCTATAACTGTCGACAACTCCATCATTACCCCTACCCTGCACGCTCGATGTCTCAGGGTCACATTTGACATCTCTAAAATTATACACTTCCTTACGCAAGACACAACTAAGATTTTAATCCACTCTCTCATCCTTTCCCGCCTCGATTACTGCAACTCTGTCCTCTCTGGTCTCCCCACCTGCTGCCTAGCTCCTTTACAATCCATAATGAATGCCTCTGCCAGGCTCATCTTCCTTACACGTCGCTCTTCATCTGCTGCACCTCTCTGACAATCCGTTCACTGGCTTCCTCTTGTCTCTAGGATCAAACACAAGATTCTCACTCTGACATACAAAGCCCTCAACTGCACTGCTCCCTCCTATATCTCAGACCTTGTCTCCAGATACTCTCCCTCCCGTCCTCTTTGCTCTGCTCATGACCTCCTACTCTCCTCCTCTCTTGTTACCTCATCCCACTCCTGTTTACAGGACTTCTCCAGACTGGCTCCCATCTTGTGCAACTCTCTGCCTTGCTCCACAAGACTCTCCCCTAGTTTTGAAAGCTTTAAGTGCTCCCTAAAGACTCTACTGTTCCGGGATGCATACAACCTACGCTAACCTTACTTTATACCAGTTCCTCTCCTCCATTGCTATCCCCCGAACCCCCTTAGCATGTAAGCCTAAGAGTCCAGCTGTTTGTAGACCACCTTCTTAAGAGCTGACTACAACAGTACAACTCTTGCAGGGCCCTCTACCCATTTGATCTCTATAATTGTTTTGTTGTACTCCGCCTTTGATTATAGCGCTGCAGAATCTGTTGGCGCTCTACAAATAACCGATAATAATAACACTTTAAAAATAAAAAACAGCAAAATCTGTCCCTGTAATATAACCATCAGGCTTGTTGCTGTCAGCCAATTAGATTTAGTACACATGTATGAGTTATGCACAAACGTGTTTTATGTTTCTCTTTTTGCTTTATTTTTTTCCATGCAACATTTTCATATTTTTAATGGCTGCTCTAATGAACAAGGCTGGCAACTTGTAGGATTGGTACAATAGTCCTAAGACTTCAGCACCAGTCTCTATTTATCTGGTTTAAGGTCTGATGAAATCATGTTGCTTGTACAGAGACTGCTGGGTATGGTATCTGATTGAAGGTCTGATGAGTTCATGTTGCTTATAGAGAGATTTCTGTGTATGGGATCTGATCTGAGGTATAATGAGGATGTGTGGCATATAGAGAGACTTCTGTGTATGGAATCTGATCTGAGCAGAGCTATGATGAGGTCATGTGGCTTATAGAGATCCTGCAGGGTATTGGATCTGATCTGAGGTATAATGAGGATGTGTGACTTATAGAGTGATTTCTGTGTATGGAATCTGATTTGAGGTCTGATAAGGTCATGCGGCTTATACAGAAACTGCTGGGTATGGTATCTGATTGAAGGTCTGATGAGGGCATGTGGCTTAGAGAGGCTTCTGGGAAATGGATCTAATCTGAGGTCTGATGAGGGCATGTAGCTTATATAGAGGCTGCTGGATATGGGATCTGATATGTGGTCGAATGAGGGCATGTGAATTATAGACAGGCTTCTGGAATATGTATCTGATCTGAGGTGTGATGAGGGCATGTAGCTTATAGAGAGGCTTCTGGGAAATGGATCTGATATCTGATGAGGGCATGTAGCTTATATAGAGGCTTCTGGGAAATGGATCTGATCTGAGGTCTGATGAGGGCATGTAGCTTATATAGAGGCTGCTGGGTATGGGATCTGATCTGATGTCTGATGAGTGCATGTGTCTTACAGAGAGGATTCTGGAAAATGGATCTGATCTGAGGTCTGATGGGGGCAGGTGTCTTATAGAAAGGCTTCTGGGAAATGGATCTGATCTGAGGTGGGATGAGGGCATGTAGCTTATATAGAGGTTGCTGGATATGGGATCTGATATGTGGTCGGATGAGGGCATGTGTCTTAGAGAGACTTCTGGGAAATGGATCTGATCTGGGGTCTGATGAGAGCATGTAGTTTATAGAGAGGCTGCTGGGTATCAGATCTGATGTATGATGAAGACATGGGGCTTATAGAGGGGCTTCAATGTATGTGTTTAATGTGAGGTCTGCTGTGGGCCTGTGATTTAAAGAGAGGCTGCTGGGTATGAGGTCTGATCTGAGGTTTGAAGATTACATGTTGCTTTATAGAAAGGCTGCCAAATATGGGAACTCATCTGAGATGTGTCTTAGAGAGAATCTGCAAGAAATGGGATCTGAGGACTAAGGAGGGCATGTAGCTTATACAGATGCTGATGGTATGAAATCTGATCTGAGGTAAAATATATGTATGTAACTAAGAGGGGCTATAATTCAGCAGTCAATTTGCACAGAGATATGTCAATGACATTCTGAGGTTGACAATATTTGCATGTTGCTGTAATCTCATCCTTCAGCTTCATCGTTTCTATCCTTATGACCTGTGGCTGTGGTAATTATAAAATCAAAGGACATTTGTAAGAAATTGAATTCTGTATTTTGTACATGAATGTAGGAGACAAAACAAAGTCATCTCAGCCCCCTCTAGTGTCCTCGGAAAACCTCATCTATTTTTCTTTACCAACTGGATTCTCAGGTGAAAAGATGATGATCAACTAGCATTCTTAGTACAGTTCAAAATACATTTTATTAGTAACTTTTTAACTTTAAAAAGACTGATTTTTATCTAATTAAACTCTACTAATCTTATATTGAGATCTGTTTTTAAAATGTCAGTCTGTTATGCCTCTGCCATAGATAATATTGCCAGCACTTAAAAGGGACATAGTATGCAAAAACAAAATGTGATATACAATTGTATTATTGTATGCATGCTTGCAACTGTGTGTTTAAAAGGATTGTGAACACTAAAATATTCTGTGCAAATACCACACCTTCTTAGAGAGTCAGATTTGCTTGTTTGACACAAATTAGGTCTTCACACAAACACAATGTAGGCCCCCGACAGCTCTTTAAAGTTGAATACCGGTGCAAAGGCCCTCACAGCATATGTGCGTATTCAACTAGAAATAAGTAAGAACTTTTACTAGAAGCATTTTTGCAAAAATCCTTCGATTTAAAATTCAAACGCACCTATTCACATTTCAGTTTTGACCTTACTATCCCTTTTCAATGAACAAGATGAACTTTAATAAAAAAAATGTAAATATCTCAAAACAGTAAATCAAAATTTGCAATATTAATCTGCTATATAAAAATAAAAATAAAATGTTTTAATTTAAACTGACTATAAGCTCCTTGGGCTAGTGCCTTCTTTTAATATTATATCCTCACATATTATTTCATACTAAACATTAAATCTCTATGTATATTATGATATAAAGGATAAAGCTTTAGTCGCTGGTTCCCTACAGTATAAACATTTACTGCTGCAGCTGACCAAACTGAATATTATGGGTTAAACATTAGGAAGCTTATAACGTGACAAGGTTACGGCTATTCTCCTAAAGACCAATGACCCCTTTATGGGCCTTTCTATGTTTATGAAATTCTTCTGTAGTTACAGTAAAATATTGTCAGAGGGTGTTGCAGGGAGGTACCTGAGAAATCTGTGCCAAGGTTCTCTAAATCACTGGTTTACAAACCTGTCCACAGGACTCCCTAACAGGCCAGATTTTGAGGATATCTGAACTGGAGCACAGGTGAAATAACCAGATTAGTAAACAGGGTTATTAAACCGCTTTCACTCAAGGTGATCCTGAAAATCTGGCCTGTTTGAGAGGATTGAGGACAGGTTTGAAAACCAGTGCTGTAGAGAAGTAATTTGGGCTTAGAGATGCCTATAAACAACTTTGCAATAATCACAATGAGCTGACTACACTAATATTGCTGTAGCCTTATTGCTGTACTATGGCTGAGAATGTCTGGAACCATAAAGAGATAAAAAAAACACTAGACAACTGCTGGGGAAGTGAGACTACTTTATCATTGCAATGCCAGCTGCAGTCATTACTATACAGTATACGTCTGAGGGAGGCCGTCCCTTTAACCTCAGGCTGAACAAGCCCAGCCCCTTGTTAGACCTAATCCTCCCATGTTCTCATACAGTTTTGTATCAGCACTAATGGTGTTCAGTAGTGCTTAGTTATGCGCTCATAAGCTCATATGAAAAAACACAAAGTAGCAGCAGCAGTATAGAGCAGCAATGGATATTAAGGCAGTTAACTGAAAATGACAAGGATAGAAATGGGGGGGGGAGATAGAAAGTAGAATTAAAGGGATATTTTTATGCTAATGGATTAGAGCATGTCATTTTTGCATTACTAACCCTTGCTAACAATAGTAAAAGCTGTGCTGAGGCACAACCTCCTCCTATAATAAACCACAAGTATTAGAGACAACAGGAGTATTTCTCATTTAAAGGGGCATTCCAATGCAAACATGACATGGTATTCTTAGTTAGAAATAGGGGGGGGGGGAATCACATGTTTTATGTGTTTAATGCCTGTAAAGAGGTTAAAGGGCCAGTAAACCTGCAGAATTATATAACATTAGCTTATCGCCAGGTTCCTAAAGCAAATTGTTAGATAGATATTTAGCAAAGAAAACAGAATGCCACTCCTGGCTCTACTGAGCAGGTCTGTTTTCTTCTCCTAAGCGCAATCTGGGCACGCTGTCTAATCACAGTCGGCCTGATCGCACTATTAAACTCAATGTAGCTCGCTCCCGCTACCAGACCAGAGCGAGCTACATTGATTTTAATAGCGCAATCAGGCGGACTGTGACTAGACAACGTGCCCACGATGCGCTTAGCAGAAGACCCGCTTAGTAGAGCCAGGAGCAGCGTTCAGTTTTGTTTGCTAAATATCTAACAATTTGCTTTAGAAACCTGGTGCTAAGTTAATGTTATATAATTCTGCACTATGTGCAGAATTATATAACATTATTTTCTAGGTTTACTGGCCCTTTAAACAGATAAGTAAATTCCCACTCGGGAGTCTTAAGCGTTGCAGCCCTTAAACAGCCAATCAGGAGCAGCCATCACATGTTAAACACTGGCCCCCCCTTTACAAGGGTTAAAGGGACACTGACTGAACCCACATTTTTTTATTTTGTGATTCACATAGAGCCTGCAATTTTAAGCAACTTCTCCTATTATCACATTTTCTTCATTCTCTTGGTATCTTTATTTGAAAAGCAAGAATGTAAGTTTAGATGCCGGCCCATTTTTGGTGAACAACCTGGGTTGTTCTTGCTGATTCATGGATTAATTTAACCGACCAATAAACAAGTGCTGTCCAGGGAACTGAACCAAAAAAAATCGCTTAGATGCCTTCTTTTCAAATAAAGATAGCAAGAGAACAAAGAAAAATTGATAATAGGAAAAAATTAGAAAGTTGCTTAAAATTGCATGCTCTATCTGAATCACAAAAGAAAAAATTTGGGTTCAGTGTCCCTTTAATCATGCAATTCCATGCTCACTAATGCAAATATGACATGCTCTAAGCATTTAAAGCATGTAGTTTATCCACAACAATGTCCCTTTAAAATTATTTCAATGTAGTGTTAATTGACTCACTAATCTTATATTTCAAAGACCCCTATTTTTTTACAACATTAAGGGGCATAGGGTGCAAAAAGAAATTGCTCTAATTTGATTATTGCCCTATTGCTTGCATTTACCTATGTGTTTATTCCCTGCAAAAGGTACATTAAAGGTCAGTAAACACCTTGTAATTACAAGACACATCTGTTGTCTTGTTACAGAATAACATAAGCCAGGTCTAGAATCTTTAGAACAAATTAACATCTTGTTATTCTTTTTTTAAAAATGCATTCCTTGAATGAGCACATATTTGTTCTATCTGATCTGAAAGAGGGTATTTAAAAGTCCCTGCTTAAACAAATAAATGAATGCTTCCCTATTGAATAAAATGACTGTCTTTTTATCAGGCAAGAGTAGGTTTGTTTCTTCTATCCAATACAGTGTGGGGCTCATCCCTTCTACTTAGTGGGCATTATGCATAGCAATCCATATATTTCTAAACATAACTCATTAAAATATGGCTTGACAATGAATATTGAGTATAGGATATAGATAATTATTACAGCAGCATCCATTGTGCACAAACATGCATCTCCTGCTAGGTTACATTTCAACTGTTACTATATAACCTTTTTTCATACAAAAATAGTTTTTGCATATTTGATTTCCATTCTGCCATAAGAATGATAACATTGGTTGTTTACAATATTCCTTTAATTGCATGAATTTAAAGGGACACTCAATCAAAATTAAACTTTCATTATTCAGATAGAGCAGCTATTTTAAACAACTTTCCAATTTACTTCAATTAACAAAATGTGCACAATCTTTTGATATTTATACTTTTTGAGTCACCAGCTCCTACTGAGCATGTGCAAGAATAAGTGTGTATGCATTTGTGAATGGCTGATGGCTGTCACATGGTACGTGTATGCATTTGTGATTGGCTGATGGCTGTCACATGGTACAGGGGGAGTGGAAAAAAACATAACTTTTAAAATTGTCAGAAAAAAAATCTACTACTCATTTGAAGTTCAGACTAAGTGCTATTGCACTGTCTTGTTATCTTGCATTTGTTGATTATGCAAATCTACTGTGTTGACTGGTCCTTTAAATAAAGTGTACTGTTCTCCCTGCCCATAGTAATGCACCTCTAGTGCACTATGCAAATGACATCAATAAAGCTTTTATTTTCAGCAGTTACTACACTTCACTAAGTACACAATTCGGGAAGTCATAAACAAAAAAAAAAATCAGCTGTTTGTTAGAATTCAGCCAATAGAGTCAGACTCCAAAGCACTGACAGTCTGATGGGCAGGGACAGAAACACACCTTTTATTTTTTCCTTGGGACTCCTCTCAGGACACATATATAGGACAGAGGCAACATATAAAATAGACTTAGCACCACCCTGCATCATACAAGCAATTTAAGGAGAGTCCCTTATAAAGCAGTCACAGTGTAAAGGAACATCTTTTAAATCAACATAAATCACTAGATTTATACATATACACTGGTTAGCTTAGAGTGTAGCACATTCACACATTTCTGAATGCTACTATATAATTATGTATTTATATTAACATGAAACTGAAAGTATATTCTATGCATACATTTAACACACACCACTAATTTGAGAGGACTGATCATTACCTATTAATTGATACAAAAAAACCTATAAAATTCATACACACATATTTGGATCCCCAGGACAAGCCATTGAAGATGACTCACAATCAATGCAATGTGAATGGTTTTGTGGAATCCAATTCCAAGGGGTGTCTCAGTGACACAGTTTCAAACCTAGAACCAGAAGTGATCCAGAGACTTGTGAACAAGAGCCAGGAAGCAAAAACCTACGCTCATTGCCCCTACAGCAACTTTAGAGTGGGAGCTGCACTACTGGCAAGTGATGGAAAAATATATCTGGGCAAGTACCTTTCCCATACCCTGATCAAATGCTTTATACCTTCTCCAGCTGAGCAGAACCTTTCTAATTGTTTTCTGTTTAACTTTCCTCCTGCCTCTTCCAAATAAACCCTGTACTGCTGTGCAATGTATTTTAGTTCTTTCTGGCACCCAAGGGGTTAAACATTCTCAGATTCCGCACCCTTTACTTGAAACTTTCCTCATCTCTCTTGCTAAATTTTCATTAACTTCCTTGAAAGCTTCCTGCAATAAACTTCTATTTCTCATCCTTCTTATGCGGCTTAATTATCTGTTTCCCCCACACCTGTCATTTCTTAAAGGGATATGAAACCCAAAAATGTTCTTTTGTGGTTCAGACAGAACATACAATTTTATAAAAAAGTTTCCAATTTACTTCTGTTATCAAATTTTCTTTGTGCCCATGATTTTCTGTGTTGAAGAGATACCTAGGTAGACATCTGGTGCACTACAGAGCAGGGGGTATTGCTGCCATCTAGTGCTCTTACAAATGGATACCATTCTTGCAAAATTGCTGCCATTTAGTGCTCCAGAAATGGGTTGGCTCCCTGCTTTTCAACCAAAGATACCAAGAGAACAAAGAAAAATTGATAATAGAAGTACATTAGAATGTTTAAAATTAGATGCTGTATCTGAACCATGAAAGAACATTTTTTTGGGTTTCATATCCCTTTAAACTCTGATTCATATTTCAAAGATTTGTGTCACATATATAGGAATAACATAAGGGATTGCAGAGGATGCAGAGTTGAATAATCATAGTGCTGATAAGGATCCTTTTGCCCTTAAGTGAGCATAATCTCATCAATTTGTTTGTTCAGTAGAATCTATTGAATGGTGGGGGAGACCTAATTCACTTGGGTTAATAGGCCGGATAAAAGTGGAGAGCTTTTTACATGCCCTGCATATATATTATTTTGGTGAGTGTGCCAGTTCAGTATCTCATGTGCTCTGATAATATAAATATATATATTATTTAGTAAGGGTTGCATCCCCTGAGGAATATATTACTAAGGGTTATACAGACGGCTAAGGAAATGCAGATAATCACAGATGTCATGTCTGAACAAGGCATAACTACCCCATAAAATTAGAATGCTTTAAATAACATACAAGCTTTAGCGCGTTTATAAAACACTAATGAAAATACAACAAAATGATGATATTGTTTAGCATCACCAATATGTGTTAAAGGGACATGAAACCCAAAATATTTCTTTCATGATTCAGATAGAGAATACAATTTTAAACAACATTCTAATTTACTTCTATTATTATCTAATTTGTTTCATTCTCTTGGTATCATTTGTTGAAGGAGCAGCTATGCACTACTGTATTCTAACTTAACACATGGGTGAGCCAATGACAATTGGTATATTTATGCAGCCACCAATCAACAGCTAGAACCTAGGTTCTCTGCTGCTCCTGAGCTTGTCTAGATAAATCTTTCAGTAAAGGATAACAAGAGATGGAAGCAAATTAAATAATAGAAGTAAATTGTAAAGTTATTTAAAATTGTATTCTCTATCTGAATCATGAAAGAAAAAATGTGGGTTTCATGTCCCTTTAACTCTTTAGCTGCCAAAATCTTAGTAGCTAAGCACCATGTAGTTATGCTGCAGCAGTCTATGGCAAGCAGTGCGTTAAAATGCTTTTCATGTCTCTAACACAAGGCCACAAATCAATATATTAGAAGCCTTAAAGGGACATGCAACTCAAAAAAAATCTTTCATGATTCAGATTGAGAATACAATTTTAAACAACGTTTCAATTTGCTTCTATTATCTAATTTGCCTCATTCTTTTGGAATCATTTGTTGAAAGCACAGCAATGCACTACTGGGAGCTAGCTGAATGCATTGGGGGAGCTAATAACATTAGGCATATATGTGCATCCACCGATCAGTAGCTTCTTAGTCTAACTAGGTATGCTTTTGAACAAAGGATATCAAGAGAACAAAATCAATTAGACAATAGAAGTAAACTGGAAAGTTGTTTGAAATCACATGCTCTTTCTGAATCATGAAAGAACAAAAATGTTGGTTTCATGTCTCTTTAACCCCTTAATGACCACAGCACTTTTCCATTTTCTGTCCGTTTGGGACCAAGGCTATTTTTACATTTCTGCTGTGTTTGTGTTTAGCTGTAATTTTCCTCTTACTCATTTACTGTACCCACATATATTATATACCATTTTTCTCGCCATTAAATGGACTTTCTATAATTTACTATAAAAAAAATTATAAAATATGAGGAACAAATGGAAAAAAACACACTTTTTCTAACTTTGACCCCCAAAATCTGTTACACATCTACAACCACCAAAAAACAACCATGCTAAATAGTTTCTAAATTTTGTCCTGAGTTTAGAAATACCCAATGTTTACATGTTCTTTGCTTTTTTTGCAAGTTATAGGGCCATAAATACAAGTAGCACTTTGCTATTTCCAAACCATTATTTTTCAAAATTAGCGATAGTTACATTAGAGCACTGATATCTTTCAGGAATCTCTGAATATCCATTGACATGTATATATTTTTTTTTAGTAGACATCCCAAAGTATTGATCTAGGCCCATTTTGGTATATTTCATGCCATCATTTCGCCGCCAAATGCGATTAAATACAAAAAATCGTTCACTTTTTCACTAATTTTTTCACAAACTTTTGGTTTCTCACTGAAATTATTTACAAACAGCTTGTGCAATTATGGCTTAAATGGTTGTAAATTCTTCTCTGGGATCCCCTTTGTTCAGAAATAGCAGACATATATGGCTTTGGCATTGCTTTTTAGCAATTAGAAGGCTGCTAAATGCCACTGCGCACTACACGTGTATTATGTCCAGTAGTGAAGGGGTTAATTAGGGAGCATGTAGGGAACTTTTAGAGGTAATTTTAGCTTTAGTATAGTGTAGTACACAACCCCAAGTATTGATCTAGGCCAATTTTGGTATATTTCATGCCACCATTTCACCGCCAAATGCGATCAAATTAAAAAAACGTTACATTTTTCACAATTTTAGGTTTTTCACTGAAATCATTTACAAACAGCTTGTACAATGGTTGTAAATGCTTCTCTGGGATCCCCTTTGTTCAGAAATAGCAGACATATATGGCTTTGGCATTGCTTTTTGGTAATTAGAAGGCCCCCAAATGCCGCTGCGCATCACACGTGTATTATGGCTAGCAGTAATGGGGATAATTATGTAGCTTGTAGGGTTAATTTTAGGTTTAGTGTAGAGCTCAGCCTCCCACCTGAAACATCAGACCCCCTGATCCCTCCC
>NC_069506.1:40438513-40453513 GCF_027579735.1 Bombina bombina
GAAAGAAAATCTCAGCTCTGTGATTCCTGCAGTTTTTACTACTTCCATAGTTGCCAACATATGCGTGCTGGATTCCCCCCCCCAGGACACTTTGCAGCAAAGCTAGTAGTACTGATCATCTCTACCCAAGGTATTCATATGTCCCCCATAAAACATAAATTGCATGAAATATTAACTATTGTATTGTTCAAATTCAGATGCCAAGTCATTGAGATATATATGTGTGTGTGTGTGTGTATGTATGTATGTATATGTGTGTGTGTGTGTGTGTGTGTGTGTGTATGTATGTATGTATATGTGTGTGTGTGTGTGTGTGTGTGTGTGTGTATGTATGTATGTATGTATATATATACATATATATATATATATATATATATATATATATATATATATATATATATATATATATATATTGCTGTATTCTTCTGCTATTCTAATGTAAAGTACTGAGATTGCACAATATGCAAATTTAGGTATAAAGTCACCATAGCTCATCTATACCAAGCCCGCACCTCAAGGCAGACTCCTAAGGTAATTATACCATGGGACTGTAACCCAAAAATATTTCTGGTAAATCAAGCCAGTTGACAATATGTACTTATTTCTGTTTTTCTTTAAAGGAATATGAACCCCAAAATTTGTCTGTTATGATTCAGATAGAGCATGTGATTTCAAACAACTGAAAAGCAGGGACGTAAGCTTAGGAGCCGGCCCATTTCTGTTGCACTATATGGCAGAAGTTTTGAAAGAATGTTATCCATTTCCAAGAGCACTAGAGGGCAGAACTATTTATTTCTCTGTAGTGCTCCAGATGCCTACCTAGGTATCGCTTCAACAAAGAATATTATGGGAACAAAGCAAATGTAATAATAATTTGGAAACTTTTTTTTAAAATAGTATGATCTGTCTGTATCATAAAAGAAAATGTTTGTGTTTCATATCCCTTTAATTAAATTCCCATGTATTTTTATATTGACCTGGTGAGTAAAGAGCTTTTCAAGACAGGGCATCCTTACAAATGTTTGGCAGTAGCCACCTCTGAGAGAACTTTAATCTCCTTTCTAAGATCACACTTTAAAGGGACACTAAACTAACTTTGTTTTCTTTCATGATTCAGGTAGAGCATGACATTTTAAGCAACTTTCTAATTTACTCCTGTTATCAATTTTTCTTCGTTCTCTTGCTATCTTTATTTAAAAAGCAGTAATGTAAAGCTTAAGAGCTGGCCCATTTTAGGTTCAGCACGGTGGATAACGCTTGCTTATTGGTGGCTACATTTAGCCACCTATAAACAAGCAAAACCCAGTTTCTGAACCTAAAATGGGCCAGCTCTGATGATGCAATCATGCATTATCATGATGCCTCTATTGGAGTATTGGAACGCCTCCGGGAGTGGCCAAGGCACCACCGCACATCTAATGCTAGCTTTGCAACTGGGCAGCTTCTTGAATCTGCCATTATGCCCCCTCTGTTTGCTTAAAAAGCATCCGCCGGCCGCTCTGCTCCCTCACCTGCAGTGCTCAAACTAAGCCACTGCGCTCCGCTCCCTAACTGTGTTGCGGTGCTGACTGTTGCTCTGCAGACAGTCCACACACTCTGAGTCTGACTGTGCAGCTGCCGGCCCAGCCCGGCCCACCGGAATTTTTCCCAGTGGCCCAATCCGGCCATGCCAATCACTAGCTAGCTCCTGGGAATGTAGGATATCCTTTTTCAACAAATGATACATTGACAACAATGTAAGTTTGAAAATAGAAGTCAATTTAGAAATCTATTACAATTATATGATCTATCTAAATCAGGCAGATTTAGCTTTGACTTTCCTAACCCTTTAAACATAAAGTGATGGTAAATCCTAATTTTTTTGAATACTAGGATTTACCAGCACTATAAATAAAGGGGACTTTCAGTCATGAAGAATAAAAAACTTCATGCTCAAAGTACCGTTTTTTGTTTTTTTTTCCAATGAGGTGGTATTTCCTCCTCAGTCAATAGTGTACTAGCCATACGGGATGATGTCAAAGGGCAAGCACTGCTATTGGCTAATAGGTGGAAATGTCACGTCATTGAAAAAAATAGTTTAGCATAAATTTTGCTTAGCTGTATTGGTATCCTTTTTTTAAAGAGTAATCCTAGGTGTGAAAAGCGTGCACGTGTCTTTTGGCAATCTGGCAATAGTGTTTGCAACAATGTTTGTATCAAAGTTTTATATATAGTTGCAAATACTGCTGCCATAGAATGCTAAAGACACGTGCACGCTCCTGAGCTCCTATCAGCCTAGGTATACTCTTCAACAAATGATATGGAGATAACAAAGCAAATGTAATAAGTTATTTGGAAAGTTGTTTAATATGGCATGCTCTATCTGAATCATTAACTTTTTTTTTTTAGTTTTGACCTTTTATTGTCTATTTAAAACTGGAGAGTAGCAAGTAGGGTCATGGAATCTGTTCACAGGTTCACACATTATTTGTTTGTTCTGATTCTATTTGTCTAGATTTGAATAAGGGCAACAAACAACTATATAAAGGTGCATTACTGCATCTCCTCTGTTTATATCCCACATGAAAGACGAACAAAGGAACAGCTGAAGCGATTTCACGCACCATATAACTTGCATTTGTTTGACTTGCAATATAGCACACAGAATTTTTTTTTTCTACACAGCCCTCAACTAGGATGTGCTAATCACGTGCAGAATAATCAGTCTGGGATGGACAGGGCTATGTGTTAAAGGCACATGAAAAACTTTGATGTTGTAATGTAAAATGTTTAAAGGGACACTATACCCCCAAAAATGTATTTAATGATTCAGATAGAGCATGCAATTTTAAGCAACTTTCTAATTTACTCCTATTATCAATATTTCTTCGTTCTCTTGCTATCTTTATTTAAAAAGAAGGAATGTAAAGCTTAAAAGCCGGCCCTTTTTTGGTTCGTTATGCTTGCTTATTGGTTTGCTAAATGTAGCCACCAATAAGCAAGCAGTATCCAGGGTGCTGAACCTAAAATGAGCTGGCTTCTAAGCTTCAAATTCCTGCTTTTTTAAATAAAGACAGCAAGAGATCGAGGAAAGTTGCTTAAAATTGCTGCTCTATCGGAATCATGAAAGAAAGAATTTGAGTTTTAGTGTTACTTCAATTGTGCAATTAAAAAAATATATATTATTTTGTTTTGTATAAACATTGTGCTTGTACAACTTTCCTTAGGCCTAGATTTAGAGTTCGGCGGTAGCCGTCAAAACCAGCGTTAGAGGCTCCTAACGCTGGTTTTGGCCGCCCGCTGGTATTTGGAGTCAGTGATTAAAGGGTCTAACGCTCACTTTTCAGCCGCGACTTTTCCATACCGCAGATCCCCCTACGCCATTTGCGTAGCCTATCTTTTCAATGGGATCTTCCTAACGCCGGTATTTAGAGTCGTTTCTGCAGTGAGCGTTAGAGCTCTAACGACAAGATTCCAGCCGCCTGAAAATAGCAGGAGTTAAGAGCTTTCTGGCTAACGCCGGTTTATAAAGCTCTTAACTACTGTACCCTAAAGTACACTAACACCCATAAACTACCTATGTACCCCTAAACCGAGGTCCCCCCACATCGCCGCCACTCGATTAAAATTTTTAACCCCTAATCTGCCGACCGCCACCTACGTTATACTTATGTACCCCTAATCTGCTGCCCCTAACACCGCCGACCCCTGTATTATATCTATTAACCCCTAACTTGCCCCCCACAACGTCGCCGCAAGCTACTTAAAATAATTAACCCCTAATCTTCCGACCGCAAATCGCCGCCACCTACGTTATCCCTATGTACCCCTAATCTGCTACCCCTAACATCGCCGACCCCTATGTTATATTTATTAACCCCTAATCTGCCCCCCTCAACGTCGCCGACACCTGCCTACACTTATTAACCCCTAATCTGCCGAGCGGACCTGAGCGCTACTATAATAAAGTTATTAACCCCTAATCCGCCTCACTAACCCTATCATAAATAGTATTAACCCCTAATCTGCCCTCCCTAACATCGCCGACACCTACCTTCAATTATTAACCCCTAATCTGCCGACCGGAGCTCACCGCTATTCTAATAAATGTATTAACCCCTAAAGCTAAGTCTAACCCTAACACTAACACCCCCCTAAGTTAAATATAATTTTTATCTAACGAAATAAATTAACTCTTATTAAATAAATGATTCCTATTTAAAGCTAAATACTTACCTGTAAAATAAATCCTAATATAGCTACAATATAAATTATAATTATATTATAGCTATTTTAGGATTAATATTTATTTTACAGGCAACTTTGTAATTATTTTAACCAGGTACAATAGCTATTAAATAGTTAAGAACTATTTAATAGTTACCTAGTTAAAATAATAACAAATTTACCTGTAAAATAAATCCTAACCTAAGATATAATTAAACCTAACACTACCCTATCAATAAAATAATTAAATAAACTACCTACAATTACCTACAATTAACCTAACACTACACTATCAATAAATTAATTAAACACAATTGCTACAAATAAATACAATTAAATAAACTATCTAAAGTACAAAAAATAAAAAAGAACTAAGTTACAGAAAATAATAAAATATTTACAAACATAAGAAAAATATTACAACAATTTTAAACTAATTACACCTACTCTAAGCCCCCTAATAAAATAACAAAGCCCCCCAAAATAAAAAATTCCCTACCCTATTCTAAAATACAAATATTACAAGCTCTTTTACCTTACCAGCCCTGAACAGGGCCCTTTGCGGGGCATGCCCCAAGAATTTCAGCTCTTTTGCCTGTAAAAAAAAACATACAATACCCCCCCCCCAACATTACAACCCACCACCCACATACCCCTAATCTAACCCAAACCCCCCTTAAATAAACCTAACACTAATCCCCTGAAGATCTTCCTACCTTGTCTTCACCATACCAGGTTCACCGATCCGTCCTGGCTCCAAGATCTTCATCCAACCCAAGCGGGGGTTGGCGATCCATAATCCGGTGCTCCAAAGTCTTCCTCCTATCCGGCAAGAAGAGGACATCCGGACCGGCAAACATCTTCTCCAAGCGGCATCTTCTATCTTCTTCCATCCGATGACGACCGGCTCCATCTTGAAGACCTCCAGCGCGGATCCATCCTCTTCTTCCGACGACTAGACGACGAATGACGGTTCCTTTAAGGGACGTCATCCAAGATGGCGTCCCTCGAATTCCGATTGGCTGATAGGATTCTATCAGCCAATCGGAATTAAGGTAGGAATTTTCTGATTGGCTGATGGAATCAGCCAATCAGAATATAGTTCAATCCGATTGGCTGATCCAATCAGCCAATCAGATTGAGCTCGCATTCTATTGGCTGTTCCGATCAGCTTTGTGTAAGTGTAGGCAGGTGTCGGCGACGTTGTGGGGGGCAGATTAGGGGTTAATAAATATAACATAGGGGTCGGCGATGTTAGGGCAGCAGATTAGGGGTACATAGGGATAACGTAGGTGGCGGCGGTTTACGGAGCGCCAGATTAGGGGTTAAAAGTGTAATGCAGGGGTCAGCGATAGCGGGGGCGGCAGATTAGGGGTTAATAAGTGTAAGGTTAGGGGTGTTTAGACTCGGGGTACATGTTAGAGTGTTAGGTGCAGACGTAGGAAGTGTTTCCCCATAGGAAACAATGGGGCTGCGTTAAGAGCTGAACGCTGCTTTTTTGCAGGTGTTTTTTTCAGCTCAAACAGCCCCATTGTTTCCTATGGGAGAATCGTGCACGAGCACGTTTTTGATGCCGGCCGCGTCCGTAAGCAACTCTGGTATCGAGAGTTGCATTTGCGGTAAATATGCTCTACGCTCCTTTTTTGGAGCCTAACGCAGCATTTGTTTGAACTCTCGATACCAGAGTTAAATTTATGGTGCGGCCAGAAAAAAACCCGCGGAGCGTTAACAGCCCTTTTACCGCCGAACTCCAAATCTAGGCCTCTGAAAGGTAGCAAAGCAGATTCTGTATCCAGTAACAGTTGTGGTCTCCTGGTTTAATATCTGTGTTGTTATCACTTATTGAAAGTTCTGCTTCACAAAACTTAGAGACATAAACTTACAATAAATATACCGAATATCACAAAGAAAAAAATGTGAAATAAATGTGATAACAAAAATCATAAAAGGAAAACCAAATAAAGTACTGAATCAAGGATATGTCTGTGTCCTCTGGATGAGTTTTTCAGCTTGTTAGCATTCCTCAGTGAGATCCCATAAAAACGGAAAAAGAAAATTGCAACATAGTGTGAATCTGTAACGGCACTTTGAGGAAGTAGTTGTTTTGTAACAAATGACTACTCACATTTGTTGGAGCTTTCGACTAAGCTCAAGGATATGCGCACTCCCACTTTATACTGATGGGAAAACAGTACACTAGGCAAAACTTGGATACAAATTTATTTTAAAATATATAAAAGCGTCACATAAGCCTTGATAACACCACAATGTAAGGGTACAAAAGCAGATATGCTGTAACAAATGCTTCAAATCGCCAAACTTGCAAAGAGGTAAATGGATCAGCAGGAGTGTGACCGCCGAAACCAAAACCTCTTTAGTAGCAAGACAATAGCGCTAAGCCCCCAGGTGTCCTGGCTAGTGTAGAGACGCGATAAAACTCAATATAGAACAGTTCAGTTCCGACGTACGTTTCGCTGGTATGCTTTGTCAAGCTGGTATGCTTTGACATTCCTTGACAAAGCATACCAGCGAAACGTACGGCTTATGTGACGCTTTTATATATTTTAAAATAAATTTGTATCCAAGTTTTGCCTAGTGTACTGTTTTCCCATCAGTATAAAGTGGGAGTGCGCATATCCTTGAGCTTAGTCGAAAGCTCCAACAAATGTGAGTAGTCATTTGTTACAAAACAACTACTTCCTCAAAGTGCCGTTACAGATTCACACTATGTTGCAATTTTCTGTTTTCTTTTTTATGGGATCTCACTGAGGAATGCTAACAAGCTGAAAAACTCATCCAGAGGACACAGACATATCCTTGATTCAGAACTTTATTTGGTTTTCCTTTTATTATTTTTGCTAGAGACATAAACTGCTGGAGGCTGGCATGGGGTGATTACTGCTCACAATGAGATTGTATAGTGTGTCTGTAGCGCTCTTCAAAGCACTGGTTTTCAAACCTGCCATCAGGTCTCCCTAACGGGTCACGTTTTGAGGATATCTGAACTGGAGCACAGGTGAAATAATCAGCTGATTAGTAACCATGGTTATTTTACCTGCTCTCATCCAAGGTAAAAAAAACCTGGCCTGTTGGGGAAGCTTGAGGACAGGTTTGAAATCCAGTGCTTCAGAGATTTTCTCCTATTTTAACCCTTTACTGGTACAGGTTGCTGAAGCTCTATGTTTTCATACACTCAGCACATTCTTATGGATATCCCAGCTGTTCTTATGTTACTTCCTTTAAAGGGACACTCAATCAAAATTAAACTTTCATTATTCAGATAGAGCATGCAATTTTAAACAACTTTCTAATTTACTTCCATTACCAAAATGTGAACAGTCTTTTTATATTTAAACTTTTTGAGTCACCAGCTCCTACTGAGCATGTGCAAGAATAAGTGTGTATGCATTTGTGAATGGCTGATTGCTGTCACATGGTACGTGTATGCATTTGTGATTGGCTGATGGCTGTCACATGGTACAGGGGGAGTGGAAAAAGACATAACTTAAAATTGTCAGAAAAAAAATCTACTACTCATTTGAAGTTCAGACTAAGTGCTATTGCATTGTTTTGTTATCTTGCATTTGTTGATTATGCAAATCTACAGTGTTGACTGGTCCTTTAACTGTACTGAGTACATACAGGGTGGTTTACGCACCAATCAAAAATGTATTGCACACTTGCTTAGATAACACTCATGAGGCTATATAGCCCCAGACCATTTTGTGTTGCAATAAAGTGCTAGTTTGAGGATCTGATAAAATTAACAACAACAAAAAACAAACTGTAAACATTTTTAACTTGTTCTCTCCTTTTAAGTTTTTAACTACTGCACATTTGCAGTCAGGGGTAAAATTCACATTTGCTTCCTGCCCCGTGTAGTTTTCCACTCTTTGCTGCTGCGATTTTTCGAGTAAACATCAGGGTATTTGCTTTACCTTGAGGAGTTTCTTGTAAAAACAAAACCTTTTTCTCATTTAGAGGTCATGCACTCTCATTGATCAACAGATAAATCATGAATATTACAGTACGAATGGGACGTTTCTAAATGTGGAGGGATTAAAGGCACATCCAAAATTGTTATATTAATATACTTTATTACCTTTACATGTCTAAATTTCTGCCTGTTTCTAAGCCCCTGCCTTTTATCTTAGAGCATTTTTATATCTTTTCAAAGCAAGACACTGCTAGTTCATGTGTGTCATATAGATAACATTGTGCTCACTCCGGTGGAGTTATTTATGAGCCAGCACTGATTGGCTAAAATGCAATCTGTCATGCACAACTCCACGGGAGAAAGCACAATGTTATCTATATGACACACATAAATTAGCCTTGTCTTGTGAAAAGCTAATAAAAAAAGTGTTCTAAGAGGCTGTCTGTAGGTGCTTAGACAAACTGCAGATGGACAGAATGCCGAAGCACATTTGTCCATCAGACATATGTCTGAGAGACTGTGTTCCAACGTCGGCCGAGGGCAGATACGCTCCAGAGTGCTCTGTTCTAATCAGTCTCGGATGCCTCAACTGCCTCTGGGAACCTAACCATGGGTCCCACCCCCCACAACATGCTTTTAACTATCTGTCTGTCTATCTTTTGATCTGTATCTTTCCTTATCTATCTGTCTGTCTATCTTTCGACCTGTATCTAAATTTATCTATCTATCTTTCGACCTGTATCTAAATTTATCTATCTATCTTTCGATCTGTATCTATCCTTATCTATCTATTTTGTGGCCGGACTGTTATCCGATGGCTATTTGTCTGTTGGAATATTATCCGTCACACAAATGTTTGTCGGATAACAGTCCAGCCACAATCTGTAGTGGCTTAGAAACAGGCACAAATTTAGAGGTTTATTAATATAACTGTTGCTTGTGCAAAGCTGGGGAATGGGTAAAAAGATAGATAAAGCCTATACTAAACTATAACCATTTTAGGTGTAGACTGTCTCTATAAGCTAAGTCGCCGGCCACCCTTGACACAGCTAAATTTATTCAATTAGATGATGTTTGCACCTCTTAGCCAATAGCCGAGCTAGCATACTGCACAGTGCCGAATGGCGATCACCGCTATTGGCTAAGGGATGAAAACATCACCTCATTGAAAAAATGTAGCTGTGGCTTGGGCAGCCAGCGGCTTTTAGCTTAGCAGTGAAACTGCAGTGAGATAAAGGTGACTTTACGCAGTGGTGTGTTTTTTGTTGTTGTTTTTTTAAAACTCGTGAATGAAAGTCACCTTTTATTTTTAGTGTTGGTAAATCCTAGCATTTTTTAAACTCTAGGATTTACCATTACTTTAAAGTAAAAATTGTATTTGAAGTACAAAGCAGGAATCATACATTGTAGATTTTTATTATCTATCTTTAATAAAAAAATTTTTATTGAGGTTTCGCAAAGATATTTCATACATTGATCGCCATATACCAGAAATGACAAAAATGCAGTGGTACAGTGGTTGTTGACAAAAGCAAAATAGTAATAACAATGAGTGACATGAGAGAGGCTTCTCAGACCTCCATGTTACAGTAAGAATATCTTAAATGACTGACTACTTAGCTGGACACTTATGGACCATTTGGTTACCAAAGGTGAGAAGCATAAGATAGTCACATTGGTAGCTACTTTTGGCTCCCTGACACCTGGCATATATATGAATATCTAGAATACTGATAAAATTAAAAATTGACAGTAAACAATTATAGTAATTTTTGCTAATGTATCATCCTGTTATGAAAGAGGCCACTTCTTGGGCCTATGGTTACGTATAAGAAGTAATTTAGATAAACCAAGTAAACTAACAAACATCATAGGAAGAGTTTTGCAATTAAAAATTTTAAAGAAAATATTAGAACAATTGTTTACTGATATAGGTTATAAATGAATGGAAACCCCATCTCATATGGAAGTTATATACAGAATAGTTTAAAGGGAGAAGGAGCTCCTTTTACACAAAGATCAGTTAGTTACCAGGCTAAAGAGCAATAGGGGAAGCCTTAAGTCAGATGGGAACGCATGGGAACGCAGTTCCTGCACTATTTTTGCAGGAGGAACTAAGTCCCTCTGGACAGATCCTCTAGTGATGGGCAGTAACACTTCTTACAATACACTAAATGCAAACCTTGTGGAACACATGGTGCTTACCATTCTGTGTGGCTTGCTCTGGGATTATTTAGTTCCCCTCAACAGAAATAGGACTATTGCACCTTAAATAGGTGAGACTCTGTGACAGAGGAGGATTCTCAGGCCCAAAGGCAACCATTCAACCCTTCATTAGATGTAATTTGCTTTCATTAACCAAAGTGTATAGATTATATACATATATAAAATAAAATTAATTGTGAGAGGGGGTGGTGAGTTCCCAAACTTTTTTTGTAGGACTTGACCCCTGCCTAAAGTAGGCTAAGCTGAGTCCATGTATTCTAAAATTGAGGAATGCAATAGGTGCATGAATAGGTAATCTGGCAATAGTTCTTACAGTACAGTATTTACCAATAGACATCTTACCTTTGGACTAGGCTATGAAACGTAATAATGTAGATATCCATTACCTTTCAGAACTAATGAAATGTAAGATTGAGCACACTTTAGTATTATTGTGTATTGGGAACAGTAACTCCTAAATATAGCAGTGTGTAATATGAGATAAGAAGCTAAGTTATACACAAACTGTATTTTGAAATGATTAAGTGTCAGGACTGATAGGGTATAATTCGATCTTATGAGTTATAAATGTTCAGCTGAAACATAGGTGTAACCCTTAAGTATATATAGAACTCTCACATAGAATGCACCAATAAGGTATCTAGTTATACAGGAAGGGTAAGTGCCATTCCCATCAAAAAGACATGTCCTATGCCATATGTCAGTACTGAGTCATAGACATCAAACATAAAAAATTCTCATAAGTGGCTGAGAAACAATGCGTAGAAAGGGAGTTTCAGACTCTACTACTATGAGCAGGGGCATTCTGAAGGGTGGATCGTGTTGAATAAGTCATCCCACTCCAATTTTCCAGAACCACCGGGTCTCCCCACGAGCATCCAGCTTAAGACCTCTCGAGTCATCAGACATTATCTCCTGCTGGGACCAGTTCCACCATTCCACTGCTAACGAGAGGAGAAAAACTTGTGAGGGCTGTATTTCCGTATTATTGAGACATAGGAGGTCACATAGAGAGTATGACCGTTCTGCAGTGATAATGTGCTGTCCTATGCTATGGAACAGAACTCTTGAGGCATCCATGTATCTTACATTCTCAGTGGACTGCAAATGATCCTCTGCTTGTCTGCGCATGGTGATGGCACCCTCAATGCCTCCAAGGAGGTTGGCATACTTTGTATGTTTTTTTTTGTTGTTTTTTAAAGTAATTTTTATTAAGGTTGTTCAAAGATACAAAAATAAGTAAGTTTAAAATTGTGTATACATTGCTAACAACAGTAATTCTACCAAACAAAAAGAAAAAATGGACCTCGTTTTTTTTTATAGATATGTGTGCCTCCAGAACTTTAGGAGCCACTCGTGTGCAAATATTAGCTTTAGTAACAGGAAGGAGAAACTCCAATGGAATATATGGTCACTTTTGGACCTTGAATATAAGGGGATGACAGAACGCTCCTGATATCTACTGAGTCAGTTAACCTTGCTAAAGTTATAATAGGGGTACAGCTTATTTATTAAGGTTACTTGTAGGTACATATATGGTAACAAGGTGGGAGCTGGACTATGTTGACTTGGTAGATGTGTATTGTCACTTAAATCAGCCTATATCTGGTATGGAGGGTAGGCTTGTGCGGGACATGTAGAAGCCTTTAGAAACTCATATATAAGGGGGCACTCGGATATAGAACAGAAATTAAAAAAATTGCTCTCAGGCAAGAAAAGTCAGAGAGGAGCTACTCGGACTCATCAATTAGTGAGATGATTTATGTACTAGATTGACTAGGGGCACTTATTATATTTCAGTATTTGGCAGAACTCTAATGTCCCAAACATATATATATTATCCCACTATGGTAGCTGCCAAGTTTACAAGAGAGGAGAGTGTAGTTGTATCTGTTGACTCTTGCATAGTGTATATGCGTGTAATAGGTATAATAAATACAATTAACTGGCAGCTTATTAAATCTCATGGCTAACTCGCCTACAAAATAGACCTCCCTATAAATAAGTTTAAGCTGTACCACCTCGGCCGCTGGTAGCACAGCCACAAGGGGGAAAAAAAGGGAATGGTCAATATTGAAAACAGAAATACTAGATAGAATCCAAGAAGTCCAGTTAAACAACATTGTAGTAATTCAATATGTGATCAACTGTCATCAAACTAGTGGATATATTGCAGAACTAAAAAATAATTCTTCTGAGACATAAAGTATAGTCAGCTGTGAATATCATAATAACAAATTATAATAACAGTCAGGCAGCTATGAGCCTAGCTTTGAAAGATATAGACTTACATTTAGTTTCTCTTTTGTAAATACTAAGCTTTTGGTGTAGTAATAGATCAGACTAATAGTGTAGAGGGCATATATTAACAACACAGGAGAAAAACATAGTTAGAGAACATGTGAGTAACATAAAATATACTGCATATTACCACTAGAACCATGAGGTATAGATAGTGCCTAGGAACAAAATAATATGTCTGGTAACTATGAGCAGTCCATAGCTATTATGAAACTCTCATACAGTAAGTCCTCATGATTATAATAGCTAATTGCCTTACTCCCAAACTTTTACTGGCAAGGGTGGAAACAAAAATCATAGCTCACAGTTTTTCCTTTCAGGCTTAGGATTACCTGTTATAAGTCCTGGGTATTAGTCCCAGTTTTCATATCTTCCGCATCCCACTCCTTGTCGCTCAGCATGAGAAGCACTAGTTAGGGCACAGACTCCTGCATGTAAAGATCGCCAGTTCCAGGGATTACACTCTTGCAGACGGCCCGTATCCACAGAACTGCGGTGACCATGAGCAGGATAAAGTTCTTTACCTGCGATTTCTCCGGCACCAGTAAGGTCTCTGTGTGGGTGGGTAGGATAAACCTCCTGGTAAAGGTCAAAGTTCTCTGGTGCATTGGGTCCCATGTCGCAGATGTTCCTCTTCTGAACACCATCTTCGGCTGCCTCATGGACATCAGGCTGGATTGGGGACCACATGGCCAGACCATGCTGCTATTAGTGGTGATCTGTTTCAGTAAGGGAGCTGGATGCAACAGCAGGATTCCAGAATGGGGTGCCAAGTTGATTATCTCAGCCATTTCTATTGCGTCTGAATCACCTTCCAGATTGTGATCATGCTCAGCTACATGCGCTGTATCCTGTTCTCTGTGGGTGCTTAGCAGTGGAGTAGCGTGGGGGGGGGGCAACAGGGGCGGTTGCCCCGGGCGCATAATTCTGAGGGGCGCTTTCAGCCTCAATTTAGCAAAGGGAAGAAGGGAAGCTAAAAATTCTGACAGGCCCCCAGCTCTGTTCTTCGACCCGTCAGGAATGTGGTGATGCCACGACTAAGGTGTCAGGACCAGACTTACTTATAGCCCTGTTTTTTCCTGATACTAGCAACACGTAAAATGCAGCTTAATTACGGTTATATTATTACCCAACAAGTAAGTTCCCTTCCAACAAAGGACCCAGAGCCAGAATGCCATGCATTGCCTGGGGCACTTTTTAAGGATCTCTAAGCAGAGGTGGGGGGGAGTAATCCTTAAAAAGTGCAATAAATCTCTTTCAAACCCGTGGCACTGGTGGCAGCATGGCTGGGCTCTGCATTTCTGTTAACCCCAGTTACCTAGTTAGTGGGATGGTGGGGTGATCAGAGACCATACTTTCATGTTTGACCGGATTCTGATTACAACTTACGCCATCTTGTCCTTGCACAAAAAAAGTATATTTGTGACAGTTGACAAAAATAAGACCTTGTTTCCTGTATTTGATTTTTCCCCTCCATGATCTTCCTAGGGCAGAAGTAGATTTAGGGATTTGTGTGCTGTCTGGCACCATGATTGTGCTGCTCACCAGGCATTTCACTGTGTTTGTCTCCTATCAAAGAAGTCCTATGAATTCACCATCTATCTATTTCTTGCTGGACTCCTGAGGTGTAGACTTTTACCTATTTTTAGGGTTTGGGTGCTCATTGCCTTTTTTATTTGCATTAAACCCACCCTTACTGCATTTAAAGTAAAAAAAATAACTATAATTTGTGTTAGTAAATAAATTTAACAGCACCCCCTTAAATACCATACACCCTCCCCCCATATATGTATGTAATGCTGGGTTGTATGTCCCATGCCCCTTTTATATTGATTACTTACAATTGTTATATTTATTAAGGAAGAATATATACCACACTTTTATATGTCATTGGCACCCAAAAGACAGTCTGCCCAGCAGGGACAACCTTATGTAACAGCTGCCAACCTGTGTGTCCCCTTTTCCTCTTTTTAACGACTTACCAAAAACCTGTTGCACCACATATACAATATGGGTTGCTGCAATGTGGGGGTGGGTGCACCCTGTGGTCTGCAGTATTTGTACCATGAAGTTTTACAGATCAGGACATGTCACCACCAGATGGGGGTTAAGGGGGGCTTTCCCCCATGTGTTAAACGAGAATAAATCTTAAAATTTAATATTGTATATATTTGCCCAGCTCTGGAGAGCTGCAGACAGGGTTTGATCACAGGGGGATAGCACATAATGCTTGCAGGCTTCACCCACTGCCTCTTGTATTGCCAATATATTATTTTCATGGCTTTGTTTGTAAGGCGCTACTGATTAGCAGCTGCTTATGACAAGGGACA